>NC_069501.1:88448419-88520919 GCF_027579735.1 Bombina bombina
GGTGAGAAGTACAAAGACAAGTGTGTCTTGTTTACAGTCAAGCATGGTGGTGGGAGTGTCATGGTCTGGGCCTGCATGAGTGCTGCCAGCACTGGGGAGCTACAGTTCATTGAGGTAACCATGAATGCCAACATGTACTGTGACTTACTGAAGCAGAGCATGATCCCCTCTCTTCGGAGACTGGGCCACAGGGCAGTATTCCAACATGATAACGACCCCAAACACACCTCCAAGACAACCACTGCCTTGCTAAAGAAGCTGAGGGTAAAGGTGATGGACTGGCCAAGCATGTCTCCAGACCTAAACCCTATTGAGCATCTATGGGGCATCCTCAAATGGAAGGTGGGGGAGCGCAAGGTCTCTAACATCCAACAGCTCCGTGATGTCATCATGGAGGAGTGGAAGAGGACTCCAGTGGCAACCTGTGAAGCTCTGGTGAACTCCATGCCCAAGAGGGTTAAGGCAGTGCTGGAAAATAATGGTGGCCACACAAAATATTGACAGTTTGGGCCCAATTTGGATATTTCCACTTAGGGGTGTACTCACTTTTGTTGCCAACGGTTTAGACATTAATGGCTGTCTGTTGAGGTATTTTCAGGGGACAGCAAATAAACACTGTTATACAGGCTTTACACTCACTACTTTACATTGTAGCAAAGTGTCATTTCTTTAGTGTTGTCACATGAAAAGGTATACTGAAATATTTACAAAAATGTGAGGGGTGTACTCACTTTTGAGAGATACTGTGTATAAATATATATACACACACACTTTATACATAAGCACTATGCATATATATACATTCACAGACCCACACGCATGTAGCCAAATACACACACTAGTCACACATACACATGCGCGCGTGCACACACACACTGTACACATGTAACATGCACACATCCATGCACCCACACTACACAAGTACACACACACACCTAGTCAAATACACAAGCTAATCACACATGCACATTTACTTATGTGCACACATTAATTAACCCATTGTCTGCCAAAAAAGATATCTAAAAAACAACTCATTTAAAAGCCTGACATTACTTGGCTGTTGGTAATTGTAAGCTGTTTACTGATTTTGAATCACTTGAGATCATTCTGTACACAATAAAGCTGCCAAATTTCGGAAGCATCCTGAGCCAGCAATATACTGGCTGCTGTAAAATGCTAATTTGTGAACATTTTTATAGGCTCTGTCTTTGTTTAAAAAAAAAAAAGATTATTGAGCAGTTTTTTATAATTTTCTTCAATTTACATATATCTGTGAACACAATTTATTCTAGTATCCTTGCTACTAGTATTCTAATATTGCACCAATTTTCTTGTTATGAGAAACGTAACTGATTTGTATAAATTAATTGATAGTAAACTGGAATTAATGTACATTTTTATAGGAACATTAAGGCAAATTTAACACTATCATTTTTTTAACACACTTTACAAGGTTTTGCAAATCAAGAGAAGTTAAAGGGTACACCATTTGGTAAGCCTGGTGGAATTTAGGATATGGTTTTCTATGGCCAGTTACGGTTACAAATATATGTAAACAAGACTGGACTGGGACCACAAATAGGCCTGAGCACACTTTCCCCCTCCTGCTCTTTTGGTATTTACTTTAACTATACCCCAAAACTGACAAGTATAATGTACTAGTTTGATTTACAAAAATATTTAACGGTTGTAACACCATTCTCAACACCCTTCTATCACCGTATTTTGTATATTGGTTGTCATTAAAAAGTAAAAAAGTGAAACGTAATAAAAAAGAACAGAAGCTATTAAAGTCTACATTCAAATAAAGTATAACCACTTATTGCTCATCAGCCTGTGTAGTCACAGTCTCTCAAAATAACAGACACCTGAACACTCTTTATCATACATAAGCTGCATGATCAGAGAGAAATAACACACACACAGACATCCAAGTGCACACCCTAGACATCCACAATCACACAAAAACAGGAAACCACAGACATCAAGAGGAGCTGTTTCTCTGTGTCATCTTAACCCTTTGGTTAGTCCATGACAGAGAATATGAGCTTATGCAGCCTTTCTTTACAAATATAGTAGCACAGAAATAGGGCAAAGGGCAAGATGGGCCCTGACATGTATTATTATTATTATTATTATTATTATTATTATTATTATTATTATTATTATCAGTTATTTGTAGAGGGCCAACAGATTCCACAGCACTATAAACAAAGGTTTGATATGCAGGTAAAATTTATAGGGAACAAGTTGGTAGAAGACCCTGCCAAGAGTTGCACTGTTGTAGTCAGCTCTTATGAAGGTGATCTATAAACCGCTGGGCTCACATGCTAAGGAGGTTCAAGGGGATAACAAAGGAGTAGAGGAACTGAGGTTAAAAAGATTAGCGTATCTTATATGTATCCCTATCCCTGAACAGTAGAGCCTTTAAGGAGTGCTTGAAACTTTCAAAACTAGGGGAGAGTCTTTTGGAACGAGGCAGAGAGTTCCACAAGATAGGAGCCAGTCTGGAGAAGTCCTCTAGACGGGAATGTGAGGAGGTAAAAAGAGAGGAGGAGAGAGGTCATGAGCAGAGCGAAGGGTATGGGAGGGAGAGTATCTGGAGACAAGGTCTGAGATAAAGGGGGGAGCAGTGTAATTGAGGGCCTTGAATGTCAGAGTCAGGATCTTGTATTTAATTCTAAAGGCTAGAGGAAGTCCAGCAGATGAAGGGCGACATTTAAGGAAGATCAGCCTGGCAGAGGCATTCATTCGGGATTGTAAAGGATATAGATGGCAGCTAGGGAGACCATAGAGGAGGGAGTTTCAGTAGTCAAGGCGGGAAAGGATGAAAGAGTGGAATAAAATCTTAGTTGTGTCTTGTGTAAAAAAAGTTACATTTTAGAGATGTTTTTATGGTGGAAGAGGCATGCATTTGCCAAAGACTGAATGTAAGGAGTGAAAGAAAGATCTGAGTCAAGTGTGACCCCAAGACATTGGGGGTGTGGGGTTGTTGTAATGATTGAATTATTGACAGTTATTAAAAAATGGGGAGGGGGTGGAGATTTTGACAGAAGAGGGAAACAAGGAGCACAGTTTTGGAGATATTTAGCTTAAGGTAGTGAGAGGACATCTTGGATGAGATATGTGAAAGACAGTTAGTGACACGCGTTAGCAAGGAGGGAGAAAGGGCTTGCCTGGCATCATGCACAAATAATAATTACTTGGCAAGGGAAAGACAACCAGACTTGGCCCACAACTGGCCCCAACCCACTGGGCAAATGCCCTGTATGCCCTATTGTCAGTCTGGGCCTGCATGTAAATGAGATTCTTTAGGAATCAATCACTGTGTATAATGTAGTAGAGTTCGCATAAGAGAGATTTGTCTTCATTATGTACATTAACATGCATCTGATATTTCTCAGATATTTGTTCAATCTATTAAACTTCCTGTTTTTTTATTAAATGCCATAATCAACAAACAGCATTTTTAATAGGCCTATAATTTTTACAGCACTGCAGTTTAAGATAATTTGTGGAAGAAACCAGTACACTCAGCAAAACTGACATGCTTCATCATACAATAGCCTGTGTTCTATGATGTATGCGCAGTCCACATCACTTCTTTCTCTGATCGTAAGGAGGGATCCATTTGCATCAATCCTAATGATATATGGTCTTTCAAGTATTTTATTCGATGATATGAATCAAAGTAACGCAACTTTATTGCAAGTCCCTGTACGTCACAAGGTACCTTCAATGGCAACTGAAACATTACTATATCTATTTGTTATGCAAATGATCAGTATTGCTATCTATTGTTAGCAAGTTATCATTATTATTTCTTACTAGAATTAGAACTCTGTGGGTGATCAATAATATTTTGAAGTACTGTTTTTAGATATGTGAGATAATTATATTTTTATGAGCCACGTGTCTTGCCAGCGTGCCCTGAATAATTTACATTGGAATTCTACACAGCAGTTTCCTATTGAAGAATCTGGGGTTAGACGTTAAAGCAAAGTAGGTTTTAAATCAATGTGTAGATATACATAGTTTTATTAATACTTTTTACTGATATATATATATGGCACTTATAAGTGTCAGAATGAGGTGGCAACAAGAGGGAAAATGCCCCTCCATGAAATTTACTCTAAGTATAAAAACCCATGAGGTATTTTTATGCTAATGAGCCATCAGCAACAAACAACTTTCTTGCTGCAAAATTTTCTACAGACTCTTATGACAGAAGAGCTCACCCATGAGCCATTGGCCACACCACAAATATTAATTCCTTTTTGGTTCTTTCCATTTACCATAGGGTTGTACAAACCTTCCTATTCAATTGCAGTTATTGATTTCCAGTAAAGTCTACAATACATAGCATAGTAAAAAAGAACAGCACAATTTAAATAAAGTGATTAAATTAGTTTTATCATTAGTACATATGTAGCTTTTCAACCCTTTACAAGCAAAGCACACTGTAGACCAGGAAATTGGTGACTAAATCTACATTTTCCCCAGGGTATTGTGACACCTCCTTACTGGAAGACAATTCTCAGCTCCCAGTTAAACTCTAGGCATTGCTCTGGTCTAACAGGTGCCTCTGAGGGGGATACAGGGTATCATTGATTAGAGAACACCCTCAACCACCAGACAAAAACTGCAGCAATTCAAGATTCCCCTTCTCCTTGCAGAGGCAAAACAATAACTGAGGCTAGTAAGGGAATTCTGTGTAGGGAAGAGCAAAGCTCCAGAATGTAGGGGTGTTTTCCTCCTCCGGTTGGACAGGACCAATATCTAATGTGTTATGGATCCTGGACTCTCACTATTTTAATAAAGAAAACATAAATCATTAGTTAGTTATATTCATTGCTTTCAACTCTTGTTTTCACATTGATGATACAGAGAATGATTAGTCAAGTGCACTAGATCTGAGGTGTGGGAGCATGTTCTGCATATGAATGGTGCAGCCACAGTGGCACACGGCACAGCCCACTAAGACAAACATAAAAAAAGGTAACAAGGGATGGGGTGAACAGGTACAACTTGACAAAGGCACCATCAGGGAGGGGGCAAAATTATACTTTGCACAAAATATTTTTTAAGCTCCACCACAGCTTTCAGGCAAATGGAAAATGATGAAACAGGAAACAGGAAGTAGATGATTGTGTTTTGGGACTCATTGGCTGATAGGGACAACTCCAAGAGAAAAAAGCTGCTTCATTCAGCACATGAAGAATATTTATTGCTCAAAACAGAGCACTGTAATGCATTCTAAAATATTCTCTTTCATAGGGAACAGAGACATTCTTGAATATTATATCCCTTTAAGGAAATATTATATCTTTATAGTTTTTATGTATGTCCTGGGATTTCTTTATAAATGTCCCATCAGTGTTACACACTACTACTAATTATATCAAATTTGAATTTTGCATCTGATCTATCATTCTTCCTTCTAAGACACATACTTTTTTTTTTACCAATTATAGTAAATTGCCTGTTTTGGTACAGAATAGTTAAAGTGATTGTCAATTTTCGTTCTTTTGAACACATATTCCTGTAGGCAATCCTGATATTAACCTAACCGCCACTATACATTTAATAAAAAATTAGTAATATGTAGTTTATTTTTTAGTCGAAATATCGACTATTCACAGTACCTGCTCCTCCCACAGTCTACTTCCTTAGTTTTAGACATATCACTTATACAGCGGTCCCACCCGCTGTTTACGTCTCTTCAATGCGCGCTCCCGTTTTCACTTCCTATTGCACATGCGTGAAATGCTGTTTCCGCTGTTAATCAACCATAGTATTCATTGAATCAATACATTCAATGAATACTATTGTTGTGAAGAGAAGGGAACGATCTGCTAACCCAGCACCTAATACCGCCAAATAAAAATACAATATTGAAACAGAACTTATTATTTTCATTATGTTTTGCCTGCTAACTAATATTTTTCCCAAAATGTAAACCGACATTGTTCATATGGTTATTAAAAATTGGTGACAAGAATAATAATTAAAATTTATTATTTGAATTCAAACAGTATTGATTTTAAAAATAAGCTGTAATTAGAGAATACGGAGCCCTGTTACTGATGTAACTGATTTCAGTAATTCAGAAATGACAGGGCTCCGTAAAGTAAAACAACTGCGCATGCGCGAAATGTGCACGAGCATTAAAGGAAATCGTTGGTGAACATGATAACAACGCAGGCGCAGAAAGGAGTAGTGACGTCAGCGTAAGCGGGTGGGTCCCCTGTGGTTAGAGCCTTGATTGGTAATTAAGACGTCAATCAGACTGACACTAAGTAGGCGCGCGTACCGGGTGGAGGATCAAAATAACGTGAGCCAACGAACAAAATTAAAAAACAAGGTATATAACAAAAACATTGTAAATTGATGAATGAAACTGGTATTTATTTTTAATAGACGTTAAGGGTAACGTTAGTGAGGATGCACACTTTACATTCACTTTAATGCTCTTTGGTTGCTCTTCATTAGGTTTCAAGCATGAAAATGACATAAAACATCTTTTAATAAGACAACTTTCCTACAGTCTTTCAAAAACTTTCTGAATGCATTAACGTACTGTTTACACAGTGGCCAAACTTTTGCCTTATTTTCAGGAGCCAATTCAGACTTGCCACTGTCAATTTATTAGCAAAATGTGTATTGTTTTGCAGTATCTTATCACTTCTTCTGGGGCCAAATAGGCACAAAAAGGTGGAAAAATAAATAATGACATTATGGCAAAGTTGTTTTAATATGCATAATTAAACAAATGTATTACCATCTTAAACTGCTTTATGTGCTTTTAAAGGGATATGAACAACTTGTAACAATGTGTTTGGCATCTGTTGAGGAACTTAAATGTTCCAGTTTATCCATACACTCATTTGTATCACCTGTTCCCACCACATCACCTGTGCTACTGTAAAAAGTTCCAATTCAAACGGAATACGTTTACCTCGCCATCTAGGGTCCAAACCGGTCACTGAGGATCCTCCTTTAGGCCTCCTGCTCTCTGCGTATATACACAATAATGGTGCAAATTACAGCAACCTTCTCAAGCCGATGGGCCGTTCCAGACCCCCTCTTTCAGTTTCTCTTCTATTGGCGGGTGAAATGGCCTTTAAAGGGATATGAAACCCATTTTATTTTTTTCTTTCATGATTCAGATAGAGCATGCAATTTTAAGCAATGTTCTAATTTACTCCTATTATAATTTGTCTTTGTTCTCTTGGTATCTTTATTTAAAAAACAGAAATGTAAGCTTAAGAGTCGGACCCTTTTTGGTTTAGAACCTGGGTAGTGCTTGCTGTTTGGTGGGTTAATTTAGCCACCAATCAGCAAGCACTACCCATGGCTCCGAACCAAAAATGGGCTGGCTCTTAAGCTTACATTTCTGTTTTTCAAATAAAGATACCAAGAGAACAAAGACAAGTTGATAATATTAGTACAGTAGAAAGTTGCTTAAAATGGCATGCTCTATCTGAATCATGAAATTAAAAAAAATTGTGTTTAATAGCCCTTTAAGTGAACTGAATTCTGTTTGTTTAACAATGTCTCAGTAACTTTGCAGTTACACATATGCTGCATATTTTTCCTATTGTCTTAATTGCTTTTATCAAAATAAATATCCTGCACATCTCTTCAGTAGCGTCAATGTAATGACTGCATCTTTATAATGTATGTTTTGCTTTGGAGGATCACTAGGTCTGCAGGAATTCTGTTTTCTTTCACCCAGTTGCTGTACAATTTGTGTGTAGATCAGCTAGTGCATATGCACAAATATACTGATGAGTTCAATAAGCACATAATAAAGCACTGCATTTGTACCGCTTCAGGCCGCATGCACTCAGGGGAACAACCCAGTTGATGCTCTCAATCAGCTGCAGATTGATGCTCATTGAAATGTCGTTTGGAACACAAATTTAGTATTGTATATCCCATGCGACAACTTTACATGCCAAGGAACATGCCAGCTGCTCCCTTCACTGCCTTAATTATGCCACTTGGAATAACTTAAGTCTTTTGGGTATTTTATTGTTAATATGAAAAAAATATATATACATGATATGTTCAGACAGTAATTTCAGTTTTAGCTCATCTGTTTACAAAGTTATGCTCATTTACTGGCTTTTACATTTATTTAGAACTTGTATATATTTATATATTTAATTTTCTATAAAATCTGAATACATGAAAGTTTATTTCCTTATGAAATGTAAATAATTTTTTTAAAGCTGCATAGAATTCACAATTAAATATATGCTGTGCTGAATCAAGAACCGTGAAGAAATTATTTATGTTACTAAACAGACCTTTTGCCCCTATCTGGAGGGGTTGTTTGCCATACATCCCTGGTCTTTACCTCAGAATAATTAGTTGATGATTTACACATAGTCCACAATCTTCCAGTTGTTTATTGGATCTGGATTTTTGATGATCTCTAATACCCAGACCTTCGAGGAGTAACAGGATATTCTCTTGAGGCTTGGACCTTTCCTCTTAAATACATTGAGGTAGATACCCATTACCACATGATTTTGACAACAAATATGAACCAGGATACTCATCTCATAGTTCCAAAATTAAATGCTATTAACTATTTTTGCTTATTTTATTAGCCAGAAATCTGTCAAGCTTCTAATGGAATACCATAGCATTTTTACCTTCAAAATGTCCACAACTGAATCAGTCAAATACATGTATCTATCATCTGTGCAGTCTATTTGTATAAATGTATTATATTATGTTTGGGGTAAAACTACAGTATATATATAATCTTTCAGCGATGTATATTGAACATTGCAGTGTGATTATTACATAGCTGACGTGGAGATTGAACGTAATGTTAAGTAAGCTCAGTTTAGCACCCATGTGTGAGTGTTTATACACCAGGCTGGCAATCCCTCTCTTAACTTCATTTTGGGAGCCAATCAGATGTTGTACCATAACCCCATACAAAGTAAGCAGAGCGGGTTTCCATTTCTCAGGTTCATCAGTGAAATCT
The DNA here is from genome assembly GCF_027579735.1 of Bombina bombina. NCBI lineage: Eukaryota > Metazoa > Chordata > Amphibia > Anura > Bombinatoridae > Bombina > Bombina bombina. The sequence continues at coordinate 88,457,427 of NC_069501.1, forward strand.
TTTAAACGTTACACGTCAAAATATTCTGAATTTTCTGCTGTTTTAAATCTTTCTCCCCCAGAACATCCAAAAGGTATGACAGCACCAGAAAAATGTAGCACCCCAGACTTTCAAATGTTCCCGTACCCCTAAATATGGTAAACTGGTATTTCATCATTTGTCTAGTGCCCAGCACAGAAGACAGAGGGCTGCTGTGAGATCATCAGTGGCACAAAAAACAGCAAAATGTAGACTTTCAGGATTTAGGGTCCTTGTGCCACAAACTTCCTGACTACATCAATGCAATTAACATATCTCTCAAGTACAGAATTATTTCATATCTTTAAGTTTTCTCAATGAACATAAATGCCCTGTTTTTCTTTTATACAGATTATGTAGTTGAGAATGTGCTAGTAAAGGTGATGGAAGTTTTGCTTATCAGCCAGTGAAAAATCAAACCTTAAAGGGACAGTAAAGTCATAATTAGACATTCACGATTTAGACAGAGCATACAATTTTTATTTTTTTTTCAATTTACTTCTTTTTTTATAATTTGCTTCCTTCTCTTTTATCCATTGCTGAAAGGTTTATCTAGGAAAGCTCAGGAACAGCAAATAATCTAGGTTCTAGCTGCTTATTGGTGACTGCATATATATATATACCGATTGTCATTGGCTCACACATGTGTTCAGGTCAAAATCAATAGTGCATTGCTCCTCCTTCAACAAATTATACCAAGAGAATTAAGCAAATTTAATAATAGAAGTAAACTGGAAAGTTGTTTAAAATTGTATGTTCTACCTAAATGATGAAAGAATATTTTTGGGTTTCCTGTCCCTTTAAAGGGACAAGCAGCAGATAACAGTTCATTTATTTTTATGGGGCATAAAATTACAAAACAAAATGTGCCCATGTGTTAAAGTATTTTACTGCACTATTGTTTTGTATAAAAAAGTGGATTTTACAGTACACTGACAGACCAATTTGTGTCATTACCATGATATTATCTGTTGAAGAAATACCTAGGTAGGCATCTGGAGCACTCCATGGCAGGAAATAGTGCTGCCATATTGTGCTCTTGCAAATGGATAACATTCTTGCAAAACTGCTGTTATATAGTGCTCCAGGCATTTGCAGATTATGTTCTTGTTTTTCTACAAAAGAGAACATAGTAAATTTAATATTAGAAGTAAATTAGAATCATGATAAACATTAGGTTGCATGTCCCTTTAAGGATGAATTGGATCACTTTAAAGGTACAGTCTACACCAGAATTTTTATTGTTTTAAAAGAGAGATACTCCCTTTATTACCCATTCCCCAGTTGTGCATTACCAATACAGTTATATTAATATACTTTTAACCTCTGTGATTATCTTGTATCTAAGCCTCTGCAAACTGCCCCTTTATTTCAGTTCTTTTGACAGACTTGAAGTTTAGCCAATCAGTGCCTGCTCCCAGATAACTTCACGTGCACGAGCACAGTGTTATCTATATGAAATACGTGAACTAACACCCTCTAGTGGTGAAAAACTGTTAAAATGCATTCTGAAAAGAGGTGGCCTTCAAGGTCTAAGAAATTAGCATATGAACCTCCTAGGTTAAGCTTTCAACTAAGAATACCAAGAGAACAAAGCAAAATTGGTGATAAAAGTAAATTGGAAAATTGTTTAAAATTACATGCTCTATCTGAATCATGAAAGTTTATTTTGGCCTAGACTGTCCCTTTAAATTTACATTTCTCAAAGAGATAGTAAACTCCAAAAATGTTATTGTTTAAGAAGATAGATAATCCCAACACTGTTATAGAAATATACTTTATACCTCCTGTAATTACCTTGTATCTAAGCCTTTGCAAACTGCCCCCTTATCTCAGATCTTTTGACAGAGCTGCATTTCAGGCAATTAGTGCTGACTCTTAAATAACTCCACGTGCATGAGCACAATGTTATTTATATGAAACAAATGAACTAACACCCTCTAGCTGTGAAAAACTGTCAAATGCATTCAGATAAGAGGTGGCCTTCATGGGCTTAGAAATTAGCATATGAGCCTCTTAGGTTTAGCTTTCAACTAAGAATACCAAGAGAACAAAGTAAATTTGATGACAAAAGTCAAATAGAAAGTTGTTTAAAATTACGTGCCCTATCTGAATCATGAAAGTTTAATTTGGATTTTACTATCCCTTAAAGGAAAACATTTTACATGGTTAAATAGTGCTCTTTCATATGCATGATATATATTTTTGGTGTTAATATATTGATGATGTTGTGCATATCGAACAAGAAAAAATAAATAAGCTAATGTTAGAATTATGAGATATAAAAAGATATATTCAGTACAGGCAAATCTAATGGGATATTAGCTGTGATATTGAAGAAGACCTTTTTATGCTGGGGGGGGCATGACAGTTAATGAGATACTACAAATGGTTACTAACAAGAAGCACCGATGCTTGACTTTTCCTGTAAGATCACATTCTGACTTATGCATTTGTCTTAGGGGCTCCCTAGCACACAGTAATTACAGCTCATGCAGAAATTATTCATCATGTATTTTTGATTATTGCATTATTTCCTCTGGTTTTTATGTAGCTGGTGGAGTCACTGCTAATGTAGAGCTTCTAGCAATATTTGCACATAAATAGTAGATCCTTTTGGGTCTTTGGAAATGTGAAATGTTTTTATACTATTTAAAAAATAACTGTGATGCAAAAACTGTAGTTTCAAGAATAACAGATTTCTGAGGTCTATGAAATGTAAACTCTGCTTTATTTATTTGTTGAGCATCAACGTCTAATAAGAATATTATTTATTTAAATGAATAGCTTAAAAGAAAATGTTAGTACAATAGTAAAATACTATGAGTTAGAACATTTTATTTTTGCAAGAATAATCCTTGTTATCTTAGAAAAGGTTCCAGAACAGCAATGTACTGACAATCCTGTGTTGAATACTGATGGTAATGGTTGAATATGCACATATGCTGGCCCTGATTGGCTCAACTGGTGTTGTTCAGCACTGGACAAGTAGAACATTGTTGGTCCAAAGCTAATTTAAAGGGACAGTTAAAACATTGAAATTACAAGATAATTCTGTTAAGTTGCTATAGAATAACATATCAGCCAAGTCTACATTTTTTAAAAACAACAAATTACATAATTTTTACTGCAGTAATTTTTCAATAACCAAACTGCACCTACCATTTGCCTTATTTGGAGGAGCCAATAAAGGGTTGAGTCTCCATATACGTATGTGTGTGTATGTATATATATATATATATATATATATATATATTACTATATATATTTTATTTGTATATGTTTTACTTGTGATATTTAGCAATACAACGCTATATGTCACCATTATCATAGCACTTTTTAGAGTGGTATATTTTACCTGGGACTTTCCAATTGGCGCACTTTATATTAGTGTTTCTCACCAAGTCCTCAAATTCCCACAGTTAAGGGAATGCTAAACCCACTTTTTTTCTTTCATGATTCAGATAGAGCAGACAATTGTAAGTAACTTTCTAATTTACTCCTATTATCAATTTTTCTTAATTCTCTTGCTACCTTTATTTGAAAAGCAGGAATCTAAGCTTAGGAGCCGGCCCATTGTTGGTTCAGAACCTGGGTAGAGCTTGCTGATTTATGGGATTGACAACATTTCTGCAGCTGCACAGATTTTCTGGTTGAGAACTTGTCCACCTGCCGCTCGATACATTTCCCTTTATGGCTTTCAAAACTTAGCAGAAACATCAGCCACAACAAGGCTATATATATTGTAAAGGGCCCACCGTGGCACAAATTGTAAAATATTTGACTAAATGAATAAAATAATGTCTGTCTGTCCTTTCTTTTACAGGACGGCTAAACATGGTAGAATAGCATAATTTAATAAATGGATAACAAAAATAGACAATGCAAAAGCATTTAATTTGAATTTTAAATGACTAGTAGATTTATTTTTTCTGACAAATTTCAGTTTTATTTTCCTTCCCATTGCATCATGTGACAGCCATCAGCCAATCACAAAATATATATACGTATATTCTTTGAATTTTGCACATGCTCTTCAGGAGATGGTGCAACAGAAAGTGTCCATATAAAAAGATGATGCATATTTAGATAATGAATGTGCTTTGAAAAATTGTTTAAAATTGTGTGTTCTATCTGAATAATGAGAGTTTTAATTTTGACTTTAAATACCCAGAAATAATTGTATGTCTAAATATTGTATCTGTTAATATTTTATAACCTATGCCCACGTATCACTTTGATAGTATTTAAAGATCAAATATTTGTACTTGTATATTTTTGAAACGTGGTTCAGACAAATGCTACTTTAAATATTAAAGGGAATACACAAGGTCTTTTGATGCTGAAGTGTCTTGTATTGCGTTGCGTCTCTGGCAGACTCTGTAATTTACAAATGGGTTAAGTCATTCTCGCTAAATAACTTCTTCTAATTTTCCTTTTTTGTCTGTGAATCGTTAAAAGATCTGTGGTGTTCGCTTGTGTTCAGAGCCCAGGGTGCTCTCTCGTCTGTTTCTCTCGCAGCTTTTCCCCTCAAGTGATTATGCAAATCAGTGTTTGATCAGATGATTAAATTATAATTCGATTAATGCTCGGTGCTAAATGGTTTGAATGCACTTTGCATTTCCTGGATGCTTTGTGTTTAAACATATTTTACTACAGCTTGCTAGACACATGGCTTCATTTTTTAGCCATTATCAGCTATTGATTTACAATGAATGAAAGTTTCAGCACTTTCACAAAGCAGATAAAAATAATGACGGTTATCTAACAAAAAGACACTTCTGTTTTCCTCCTATAGAATAACATATCTGCCAGTGCCAATTTTAAATTCACTTTTAATACACTAGGGGGCCTATTTATGAAAGGCCTGTCGGACATGATCCAACATTGCGGATCATGTCCGACAAACCTCGCTGAATGCGGAGAGCAATACACTCTCCGCATTCAGCATTTCACCAGCAGCTCTTGTGAACTGCTGGTGCAATGCCGCCCCCTGCAGATTTGCAGCCAATTGGCCGCTAGCAGGGGGGTGTCAATTAACCTGATCGTATTCGATCGGGTTGAATTGCGGCAATGTCTGTCCGCCGCCTCAGAGCAGACGGACAGGTTATGGAGCAGCGGTCTTTAGACCGCTGTCTCATAACGGGTGTTTCTGGCGAGCCTGAAGGCTCGCTCCATATGGAGCTTAATAGATAGGCCCCTAGTTGCTTAATTAGGAAGAGCTAATCTGGGTTCCAGTCTGCCGCTGGGAAGGCTAGCTCCCATCATAATGTTAGTATACAGTGAATTGCTTTGCAGTTGTTTTCTGTTAAAGCTAACGTAAAGATATGTAGCAGGGTTAGCCTTGATACGTCAGCAGGTTGCTTTTTCTGTTTAATAGGGCAAAATAAACAATGAAACTTTATATTAAAATGTTATTATCATTTATTGTCCAATTGTTGCCCAGCCTGATGGCAACCCTATGTGCTCCTGGCCTTCTGCGCAGACCTGGTAGCCATATATTCTATTATTTATCGATAATTTTTTGTTAAACTCACAAAGGCGCTATTAAAGTATCAGCAGATTACTGTTCTGTGTTTTATACAAAAAAATAAATAAAATCACTCAACTGAGAGAGAATAAAAGCTAAAAAAAATGATGTGCTTGTCCAAGAGGCAAGTGTCACTCAGGGTGCAGTCTCTTTTAGCTCACTGTACCACAGAAAAGAAATATTGTGTAGTATTGTGGTCTGATCATGAGACAGTCCAGCCATGAAATGCCAGGCAATTCTTTTTGTGATTGAGAAAAAGCTAAGTGATGACATCAGAATGATTAGTATATTACCTTACTGATTACTTCACAAGCATGAACAGCCAGTGAATCACTCTAGAGTCATCTCATTTAAATAATTCGGCCTGTGGGCACACTTCAGGATGGCTTCTGATAACTAGTCTGGAGTAGGGATGGGCGAATGTTCCTCAACATTCGAAAAATGAAACGAATTTTAACACATTTGTTCATTCGAATCGAATTTCGAATGTTTACATTACATTCTAACATTCGATTTTCGAATGTTCGGTTTCAAATTTTACGATTACATTCGAAAATATTAGTTTAGAAAAATTTGAATTTATATATTTGTAATAGTATTTCTAATGCTTTCTTTAAATGTAATATTCAAATTCGAAAAATTCGAATTTATATATTTGTAATAGTATTTCTAATGCTTTCTTTAAATGTAATATTCGAATTATGCAATATTCGATCGAAATAGAAACAGTCAAATTGATATAATTTTATCTATTATGTATCAATTTACTAGATTCCCTAACACATGAACTACTGAACTTCTGAATAGTATTTGTTAAATAGAATGTTAAATTTGAAATTTCAAATGTGGACACTCAATCTAATTATAAACATTCGAATTCGAAAGTGACATTGGAAAACTGTAAATAGCATTCGATTAAAGAATATTCGTTCGTATCAACATTCGGATTTGTAATTCGAATTTCGGTAATAACATTCGTTCTAACATTCAAATTTGGAAATGTACACATTCGCCCATCCCTAGTCTGGAGTCATCGATTACTTCAGAATGACTCCAGTAATATCATACTTTTTGACTAGGACAGTTGCCATCTGGTCTCAAACAGGGAAGGTCTTGTAATATGCTCCAGTCTCAAATTTGTTCTATGCGCAAGGACAATGTGCAAACAATGTTTTCCCTCCTCATAATGCAGTAAACAATTAGTGTACAGATTAATAAATCGCTAAATTAATAAACCTGAGGAGTTTCATCCATTTTTTTTATTGACCCCCATGTAAATATTTTAAAATTATACTTTCAGCTGCTTTTTAAAGAACTTTTTAGAACTACAATGCACGACCCTTTAGCACATAAAGGATCCCACTACATACTAGACATGTGCGCTATCTGAGTAAGTGCTGTGTTTAAGATGCTGGTGCACGATGCATACTTAAATACACTATGGAAACAGCTATAGCTTTCATTAGAAGAATTTTTGCTAATAAATGTATATTACAGAAATGCTTCTATTCAAAACTTAAATGCATCTATGTGAATTCCAATTTTGGTTATAATGTCCCTTTAAATTATTATTTGTGCTGCTGCTGGCTTGTAGCAGTAACAACTACTTTACCTTTATATAAATTTAAGATTAAAATTAAGCTGCTGTCCAGCTGCTCCTATGCTGCCCTGAAGCTGTTGCTCAGGAAAGATTATTTTTTTCATGATGAATGATTCCTCCAAAATGTTTTTTTGTTTTTGTTTGTGCACATGTATACTATATATCCATCACAAACTTCTACAGCACCAGGTAGACTACCATCTTCATTACCTCCCTCATGGCAATTTCCAACACATTATGCCACTCCCCAAACACCTAAGGAATCCACCCCATGAGCCCTGTTAGAAAATGACCACACCAAAAAATGGATACCCTGAAAAATTCTGCAACGCTAGAGAAAACATCTTAAAGTGAGGAAGGTTTCCCAGATGAGTCTGTTGATCACATTATTAAGGTTTAATCTACCCACAGCAATTTTCCAGATGGTTGATAATTAGGAGTTAATTTAAAGAGACATTAAACTTGCAATTTAATTCCCCATAACATGTTTAATTATGTGTAGTAAAAACAAAGTAATGCACATTAATTATTTATTTTGCCTTCTTCTGTAATTTAACTCTGAACTTTTTTCTTCTGTCACTAGAGAGGCCGGGGTGCAGACTTCAGAACATCAGCTGTGCAACATTATAAGCAGTGATTGCTTGATCAGTGCAGGAGCTCATATATATATATATCACTTTCTGGTCAATTCAAAGGCGATAAATTAATTATACTCAAGAAGTTTTTAAAAGGTTGTGTCCCTGGTCTGCAAAGTGGTGCACATTTAGCAAAGAAACAGTGGATACTATTGCAGCTTTCAGGGCACCGAGATCCCGTCGTCAGACATTCTGAAAGCTTGCAATTGTATCCACTTTTAGTTAGCTATTTAAGGTATCACCTGTACATCACTTTTGCTATTTTCTTACAAAAGACAGAACATATAATTTTTTAAAAAAGCTTCCAATTTCACTTCTATTTTAAATTTTGCGTCATTCCCATGGTGTTCTTTGTTGAAGAGAGATCTAGATAGGTGTCTGGAAAACTACATGGCAGGAAAAAATGCTGCCATCTAGTGCTCTTGCAAAAGGATAACATTCTTGTAAAACTGCTGCCATATACTGCTCCAGATACGTGCACGCTCCTAAGCTTAAGTCCCTGTTTTTCAACAAGGGATACCAAGAGAATGAAGAATATGTGATAACTAAAGTAAATTAGAAAGTTGCTACAAATTGCACGCTCTCTCTGAACCAGAAAATTGTTAGATTTTCAATTCCTGTTAGTGTCACCCTGCTATATTCCAAACAGTTATTGGTTGCACACTATAGTGACTCATTTAAATTGTAATTGTCCTTTAATGGCTTTAGCAGAGCACACGGTGGCGCCCGTTATGGACACTAAAACGTTACTCTTATGTTTTCAATGTTTAACAAACGAATACAGTTAAACAAAATAACAGCTGCTTATTATTGTTAGGCTAATCTTTGCTTTAATCATATAATACTATCTAGCATTAATTTTGTGCTTAAAGGGACATTCCAGTCAAAATGTAAATGCACATAGATGAATTACATCTTTGAATAGAAACATATATTCAATATACATGTAATAGCAAAAATGCTTCTTGTAAAAGTTATCACTATCAACGTGTATGTGAAGCATAGCTAGATATTCGTAGTGCACCAGCATTTTAAATACTGCAGCTGCTCAAAGTACCAGTGGGGCTCGTATCATGTCAGCAATTAACAAATTGAGTCATTAACAGATGGTACAAGCACCTTAGGCTCTCTGAGCAAGTTCTGTGTTTAAAATGCTGGTGCACGTTGCATACTTAAATACACTTTTGAAACAGCTATAGCTTTTATTAGAAGCATTTTTTCTGATACGTGTATATTACAAAATTGCTTCTGTTCAATACAGAGAGGCACCCATGGGGTTTCTAATTTTGACTGGAATATCCCTTTAAAGGGATAGAAAGGTTAAAACTGAAATGTGCATGGGGGCATTTAAATTTAAATAGAAGCATTTTTGCAATATACTTTCATTAGCAAAAATACTTCTAGTAAAAGCTATTACTGTTTTTCTGCGAAATACGCACATATGCTGTGAGGGCCGTGCACTATTATTCAAACACCGCACCTTCTCAGAGAGTCAGCAGTAACTTGTATTGCACAAATGATGTCTTCACTGATGCAATACACACCACTGCCAACTCTCTGAGCTGGAATACTGGTGCTCAGACCCTCATAGCATATTTGTGTATGCCACTGAAAAATGACTTGTTGTAATACTTACAATATACCTCAATTGTATTTAAAGGGAAAGTCAACATTAAACTTGCATGGTTCAGAAAATTAATGCAATTTGAAGACACTTCTATTTTATAATTTACTTTGAAAAATAATGTGTACATAATCTATACTACTTGCAGCTTATTTGCCATTTTATACCCTTTTCTCCTGTCATTTGCTCATGAGATATTTTCAGCTAGCTCCCAGTAGCGCAGTGCTCTGGAGCTGAGTTTATGTGTTTGAACTATTTGCAGGGGTTAAACAAAGATATATATACAAGCAACATGGCAATAATAAAATGCTCTAACATATAACATTTCCTTTTTGCATTTTTATATATCCCTTTAAATATCATGTTTGCCAGACTGATATTTGCTCACAAAACAAGTCCATAATTTATGCTGTGAGCTATGTTATATGGATATAAACAACCATTTCTGGCTTCATGAATATTTTATTTAAATTCTCTCTTGTGCACCACAAGCCACCACAACACTGTAAGGAAAATAGACAAGAAATGTAAGCTTAATTTAAAATACATATTGTATGCTGATTTGTTTAATTTATGTTTTCTCAAATACTTTTAGTAGGAAGATAAGATGCCTTGGCGTATTGGAAATTGCTGGTATTCATTTGCGTGTGGTTTATTTCTCAGTGGGTCAAATTAATTAAAATCTGCTGCAGTGAAAGAAATGGAGTAAGACAGCAGGCCGAAGCTTAAAGGGGTATTAACCCTTTCGCTGCTAAGCCTTTATTTACACCCCAGTGCAGAGCCAATTTTGATTTTTTTGCTACCTACATTCAAACCCTATTGTACGTCAAATTTAAGTGAGTGACTCGCACATTTATGAGTTACGCATGCTGCAGGGTGTGCAGGGAGGAACAGGAATAGTGCAGTACAGGGCCACTATTCGTGTGCTGTCCAGATGTGCAATGCATATTGCCCTCTGCTCTGCACACCCTGTAGCATGTGTAACTCATAAGTGCCCAGGAAAACATGGCCGAGGTGACCACCCTATTATTAGGGGTCTCTAGACATACCAGATTTTTTGTTACACATATAATTTCCCATTCCCTTGCAAATCCCCATGTGTTTTTATTTACTTTATTTTTAATACATTTTGTTTTTATTACTAATCTTAGGGCATTTGAAGGAGCAGGCGATTCTATTTCAAATGAGGGGTCTTGGAGGTTTGAAGCTGCTAAGGGAGCTGGGATTGAACCTCAGCCCATCCAGCTCCCTTGCAGCTACTGGTTCTGCACCCTTTGTGACATCATCGTGTGTGTAAAAGATGATGTCACCCACACTCCCATGAAACCATGCAGTGCCGCACACTAGGCTGTCCCTGACATGTAATGTGGAGGATCACCAAAACAGCATTTGATCAATAATCGCCCTGCGTGACTGAAAGGGCTCGTCATGCGCATTAAAGAGGTTAAACGCCTTGCTTTTGGGTAAAAAAATTTTTTACCATGCTCCCGAGAGAGGCCAAAAATCAATATCTGTAACCAAGGTCTTAAAAATGCTGAAACTGACTATACCAGTAATTTGATTTGCAGAATTTTTTTTGTGTCTGACTTCCCAAAAGCAAATGGTATGCAACCAAAACAAACATAAAACATGGCGGCTTGTCTATGAGAAAGAGGCCAAAATGGCTTCTCAAGAGTTCAGGTCTGCTCTATAAGAAAAGTAACAAAAATTCTGTAAAAGTTTCTTGAAATGTGTTTTCAGACGTCTTATTGGTAGAACATTGGCGTCACATCTATAAGCTTGTAACAAGTACATGAAACATAAGTTTCTCCAATCACAATCGACTCTTAAATACGTTTTTATACTCTCACATGCTGACTTGTACATGTGCAATTTGAAAAAACTAACTGCAAAATATTAAACGTGCACTGATAATCTGTCACACAAGAAAACAGCTAACTAGACAACAAGAAAAATGTGGGCGGAGGTTGGTGGCCATTTTCTGCTGCTAACAAACAATGATTATTTAAAAGTTTCATGTACTTCTTACAAGCTTATAGATGTGGAATCCACTGCAGGATGCTTCTCTAGTTTGTAACAAAACTAATGCAGATGTCTAAAAAATATAAATCACCCCCTCACACCAACAAAATTATAGCACACAGAGTTCCAGACGCTTTTTTCATGAATTAAGTGAGGACTGTTTGGGTGAGTTTTGAGCTATAATGCATCTATGAGACACCCTCCCAAACTTCTCAATATATAATCATATAACTGAAAGTCAATTTAGTTTTGTTTTAAAGGACACGATTCAGACAGAGCATGTAATTATAAGACACGTTTAAAGGGACATAATACTCATATGCTAAATTACTTTAAACTAATGCAGTATAACTGTAAAAAGCTGACAGGAAAATATCACCTGAGCATCTCTATGTAAAAAAGGAAGATATTTTACCTCACAATTCCTCAGCTCAGCAGAGTAAATTCTGTGTAAAAAGTTATACTCAGCTGCTGCCCAGCTGCAGGTAAAAAAAAATTAAAAAAAATGAAGAAATGAACAGCAGCCAATCAGCATCAGCAGTGCTGAGGTCATGGACTCTTTTACTGTGATCTCATGAGATTTCACTTAACTCTCATGAGATTTCATTGTAACCTTCCTTACATTGAATAGGGAAATAAGATGAATGTGCACGTAAGCTCACTCCCTTAGCTGTCCCGGGACAGACATACTGATATGCTGCTTAGAAGTCCTTTACAATGGGATGTGGCTACTCAGGAACTTTTGAGGTAAAATATCTTTCTTTTTTACATGTTCAGGTGATATTTTCTAGTCAGCTTTTTACAGCTATACTCCATCACTTTCAAGTGTTTAAACATTTGGGTATTATGGCCCTTTAAGTGCACTTCTATTATCAATTTACATTGTTCACTTGGTATACTTTGTTGAAGAGCATATGTAAATATCATTAACAGCAGCATAAATGCACTACTAAGAGCTATTTGGTGATTGGTGGTTACACAAATATGTCTCTTGTCATTGGCTCACCAGATGTGTTCAGCTAACTCCCAGTAATGCATTGCTGCATGCACTATATATAGTGTTTAGCATCTGAGACTTCTGAAGTTCTGAGACTTTACTGCTGTACTGTACATTGCAGAGGAGCCAGACTGAATGCTGATAAGGGGTATTTTTAACAAGTGTCTTTCCTCTCAGGTCTAAAGGGCAATGATTATCCGTGGACCGTGAGTTATGCCCTTAGATGACATTTTAAAGCAATCCACTTGTATATATTATACTTATTTTTAATGTAGTCTTTTCTTCCAGCAAACAAATCCTTTAAATGACCAATACAATGTGTGTAAGCAAAGTATTTTCGTGAATTATTAATTAATGATTCTTGAATTACCGACTGTAAACATCACTGAGTTACTTTGATACCATGTGTCCTGTAAAGATGAGGAAAATCCTGGTTAATTTGAGAATTTTAATAAAATAACCAATTAAAAATAGCTTTATTGTAGATAATAATAATGGCCAATTTTTACTAAGATATATAAAGTTTTAAAATATGTTTTAGCAACCACACATTTTATAATAGTTTCTGATATTGACTAAATGGAGCATTTAAACATTATTCATGTTAAAAAAATAAATTTGAAATAAGGGGCTTAGATACAAGGTAATCACAGAAGTAAAAAGTATATTAATATAACAGTGTTGGTTATGTAAAACTGGGGAATGGGTAATAAAGGGATTATCTATCTTTTTAAACAATAAAATGCTGGCGTAGACTTTCCCTTTAAAAGAACAATTTATACGTTTCTAAAACTTAAAAAATATTTTGGAAGAGGTCTGGCATTTTATTAGAGGTCCAGCATTTAAAGGACCAGTCAACACAGTAGATTTGCATAATCAGCAAATGCAAGATAACAAGACAATGCAATAGCACTTAGTCTGAACTTCAAATGAGTAGTAGATTTTTTTTCTGACAATTTTAAAAGTTATGTCTTTTTCCACTCCCCCTGTACCATGTGACAGCTATCAGCCATTCACAAATGCATACATGTACCATGTGACAGCCAACAGCCATTCACAAATGCATACACACTTATTCTTGCACATGCTCAGTAGGAGCTGGTGACTGAAAAAGTTTAAATATAAAAAGAATGTGCACATTTTGTTAATGGAAGTAAATTGGAAAGTTGTTTAAAATGGCATGCTCTATCTGAATAATGAAAGTTTAATTTTGATCGAGTGTCCCTTTAAGGGAAATTAAAGTATTGTTTTATATAAGCATCAGAAATAAATCACTACGTTACATACAAAACAAAAGATGTAAAAGCATTTAACACTAACCTTTTTCAGCACATTTGCATGTTCTGCATTCTGTTGAAAAGCCTAAGTTTTATTTATCAACCAATTACTTTTTCAGCATATAGAAGGGTTGGGCTTCTAAATTCCGTTGCAGACACTCCAGCCTCTCTCTGTGGCAGTCGAAAAACTGCTATTTGCCCATGAAAAACAGGCAAAATTAGCAATGGAAATGCATTGAAAAGTTTTCTCACGGTGCATAATTAAATAATTTTACAAGAAATAACTTTAAGTGAAAGATATAGTAAAGTAAATTATTGATATACAGACAGCATATCAGTTTTATAAATAGATAGCATATGACAGCAATTAAACAATACATAAATGCATTACTCTATATATTAATTTGATATTGGATTAGTGTTTTTGGTTAACTGATCCACCAAAGTTTACATCTGAAAAATACTTTAATTAGGTGGGGCTTATCATCCCCTCCAGATCTCAGATGGGGGTATATTTAGTATTTGTGCTGACCTGGGCGTTGAAAAATCCACTGCCCCCAAAATTCCCCGTTACCATCCATTGTAGCTCATATTTCTCTCATATGTGTAGAGAACGTTCCCTCATTCCTACAATATACACATAAAAACATGTAACATTGATTATCCTCTCCTGTGAGCCACCTTTAGACCAGTTAAAAACCACATCTATCAGTTTGGAGATAAAGCATATACTTTTTCCAAGTTCTTCCACTGAAACATAAATTATCGAATTGACTTTTGTCAGCAAAAGTAAGAGGAAATCATGCATATCCCAGAATTTGACAAATTTGCTTCAGATCAATAAACCAGAACAAGTATATAGGACGTGTGCTTTACTATTTTCAGAATTTTATTTAACATTTTTATTGACAAACTTATTCAGCAAATATTTGGAAATTGGAAATATGAGAACAAAAGGAATAAACAAAGCAACTGATAGAGAAAGCTTACATACAGTGCATCACACAATGCTTCTTACATTACCGAAATAGATGCAGGAGCATACAAATGTACATTTCATTATATAAGTAGAGTAATATTCATTGTACCAATTTTCTGCATTTAATTTTTTTCCACACATAGTATATCTGTCTTGTATCACTATGGCACATGTGTATAATATACCTAAGGTTGACTTAACTGGCACATTTACCTTTGGCACTGTATCTGACACCCATCTCTATGGCACTTTTTTACAGTGATACGCTTTACTCTTGACTTTCCCTTTGGCACACTTTATATCAGTATTTCTCAGCTGCAGCCCTCAAATGCCCCTAGCAGGCCAGATTCTTTGGATTTGTATACCTAAGCAAAGGTAACTATGTCACAGTGAGGCTGACCAGATAGGGCAGTACTCACAACTTGGCTTGTAAGTGGTTAATGAGAGAGGAATTGTGAATGGTTTTCTGTGATGTACTGAATGTTTACTTTCTCTGCATCAGGGCAAGACATAATGAAAAGACAAGACCTGGAGTATCCATTGCAAATGCCCATGTTTATGCCCCAGAAACAAAAACATATGTATAATTGCTAAAATTAAATACAATGAGGTCAGGGTTAGAAAGTAATTAAACACACAGTAGGTATTTTATATAATGTTTAATTTAAAATAAGAGTTGCAATTATATAGCCTACACTTACTTATCATAAGCGGGCATATATGCATATTTTCCAGTTCTATAGGATTCACCTTGTTTTGTAATCATAGATATGTATTTATTGTGTGCTAATATGCAGAATTTTCCTTATTTACATTGACTCATATTGTAAAAGATAGGAGCAATTGCATTTTCTTTTTTTATTTTTATATCAGTAAGAAGTATTATAAACTGCAATGTTATGTGATTTTCTGTTTATTCATGTTCATCCCATTAATATCTTGTCATTAAGCTTCTGGTTTTCAAATATTTGATTAAGGTTATTAAAAGTCACTTTGCCATGTGTTCTATTGAAATGTGTTAATGATCAAGAAAACCCTTATAATGCAAACAGTTAAATAGACGGAGGCACCTAGCCAAATATAACAATACAATAAAGCTGGCTCGCCAAAGCTTTTACAAACACGTTTCAGCAATGTCTCATTGCCACCTGCCTTTGAGTGGCAGCTGTTCCAAGCAGGACAATTGTACCTGAGTAATATTTAAAAAAGTAAAAAAAAACACTAAACCAAACCATGCAGGTAGGTTTTATTAAATAATCTTTGTTTTGTTTTCTGACTATTTTTTTATTTGAAAGGTCAATGTACTCAGGCAAACAGCTGAAATTGATTAAACATAAAGTTAAAGTCCACTCCAGTGCAGCAATATGGCAAACTCCAAGTTGAAATGCATAAAACTCAAAAGTTTTTTTTTATTGATGGTTATGACTTTACAATATAAAATCTGATGCATGTTACAACATTTTTATTCTATTGTATTATATTAAAGGGATACTGAACCCCATTTTTTTCTTTCATGATTCAGATAGAGTATGCAATTTTACAGACACACATACATACACAAACATAAACACACAGACACATACATACACAGACACACATGCATACCAACACACACACAGACGCATACATACATATACACACATACATGCATACATACCAACACAATTACACACGCAGACACATGCATACCAACACATAAAGACACACATACATATTTACATACACAGACATGCATGCACACCAACACACTTACACACATACATAGACACACATGCATATCAACACACTTACACATGTAGACACACATACAGACACACATACATACATACATACATACACACACACACACATAAACACACAAATACATACATACACACGTGCACAGAAATATATACACACACACATAAACACACAAATACATACACACACGCACAGAAATACATACACACACTTTATCATGTACAAAATTGTATTGCTTGTGATAAAGGTTACATCCACTATATATGAACGGGTGCTGTGCTACATAATTTTTATGCACACAACTGCTTCTAAGATGTTAGATAATTTGTAAGAAAAGTATTTGGTTTGCTTCTAATGAATTCTACTTAATGGTACTTGCAATAAACTGCCTTGAGTTATTAGTTGTGACTGACCATAAGTGCCCTGACTATTCATTACATTAATTATTTATAACTTTAGTTTTTTTCCCTGTGTCTGTTTTTTTATTATTTATGTGCCTTTTTTTAAGTAATTAAACCTGCATCAAATATACTCTACACTTTTCTGTGTGGGGTTTGGGTGCTATCAGATTTTATGGTGTGAAACCAGGACATTAATAGGGGGAGTGCGCTCCCTAAATTGGGACTAGCCACAAATTGCATGTTAAGAGTTTGCCCCTACAAATGTACCAAGATACCTCCTATGGTAACAAATATTGTAGGGTTGTATCTGTACATTAGTAGGATTTCAGTTTACTTCAAAACCGTCTGATACAGAGCAAACTTTTTTTACTATTTTTTTTTTTAAATTTATTTTAAAAATGTCTATTTCCATCAAGGTTTTATGTAACAGAGAGATTCCACTTTAAAACTTGATCTCCCCTTTGAACATCCTTTTTAGCTGGGGGGGAGGTGGATTCTTCTGACAGAGAAACCGTTGGAAGGAATACTTTTAAATGGCCCATTTTTTTTATTTTATAGAAATATTTTATAAACATTTCTTTATTGTTTTATTATGGCATGCAGTTGTTGTTAACAGAGACCTAAAACCTATTAAAGGGATTTAGATATGAAATTCAAGTGCAAACAAATTTAGCTACATCGTCTGCCAGCCAATTTCTAAAAGCGCTGTTTTAATAAGTTTATACATTTCAGTAAATCTACTATGATGGGTCTTTGATATTTAAAGGGACATTTTTAACAATTTTCCTATTTACTTTTATTATCAAATTTGTGTAATTCTCATGTTATTCTTTGTTGGAGAGCATACCTAGGTAGGTAGTGCGCACATCTCTGTAGAACTATAGGGGAGCAATTATTTCTTCCATCTAGTGCTCTTGCAAATGTATAAAATTGTCAAAAGTAATAGTCACAAGTAGTGCTCCAGACACACAAGGATACCAAGAAAACAAAATACATTTCAAACAATCTATTGTTAGATTATGCAAATGTTTACTCCTCCCTGGAAAAACTCAAATTGTGTAATTAAATATGGTCTGGAACTAGATCTTTAGAGCAGATCTAGCTCCATTTAAACACTAAATACATTCCATACACCTCCCTCTAATTATGAGTGCCACTTCCACCATTTTGGAATCTAGGTTATACTGCAAGGATCCTCAAGAAGCTCAGCACTGGAAAGCTAGATTTTAACATGGCGGCACCCATGACTAGAGGGAAGTTGGTAGTAAGCTCAGTACTATGCTTATAAAATGTATTTAGTGTTTAAAGGGACAGTCTACTCCAGATTTTTTAATGTTTAAAAAGATAGCTAATCCCTTTATTACACATTGCCCAATTTTGCATAACCAACATGGTTATAATAATATACTTTTTACCTCTGTGATTACCTTGTATTTAAGCCTCTTCAGACTGCCCCCTTATTTCAGTTCTTTTGACAGACTTGCATTTTAGCCAATCAGTGCTGACTTCTAAGTAACTCCATGGAAGTGAGCACAATGTTATCTATATGGCACACATGTCTAGCTGTGAAAAACTGTAAAAATGCACTGAGAGAAGAAGCGGCCTTCAAGTGTCTTAGAAATTAGCATATGATCTTACCTAGGCTTAGCTTTCAACAAAGAATACCACGAAAAACAAAGCAAATTTGATGATAATAGTAATTTGGAAAGTTGTTTTGATTAGTCTGTCCCTTTAATTGCCCTTTAAAAACAGTGGAATGAGTACCCCCGTTTTTTCTTGCTTTTTAGCTTTTTTCCCTTCTGTTCCAGTTCTGAATGTGGTAGGGTAGTATTAGTGTTTGAGAAGACATAATAAACATTTATTTGCTAGGACAACATGTATTATTCTCATAAGTGTACAAACCTAGATCTATATATGGTCATATAAAATAATAAAATCTCCTTCTGAAGTTGATTAGTGTATACATTTTTTTCTCTTTAGTATATGTATTCTTATAGAAGTCATACTCTTGCGCACGTGGGTATTCACTGATGGGAAAATTGCATTAGTTACTGTCAATATTGTGTAAATGTGTATGTTTTATGCATACTAGGGGGGTGCATTCGGATTCTTCATGAGGATACAAATGTGGAAGGAGGCAGACGTTTAATTTATTCATATCTTTCCGGAGCCGCATTTCTTTTTGTGAAAGTTCAACACACTAGGTTCTAGTTTTTTGAATTTTCACAAGAAAGAGCCGAATCCCATAAATGTCCTCACAAACGACCAGAATGCACACCCATAAGGCATGCCTTGTCATTATGTTGTGTGCTATAACAATGTAAATTGAAAAACTCAATAAATATTTATAAAATCATTCAAATATTACAGTTGTTATTTAAAATATATGTGCAAAATATAGTTGCTAGTGATTCAGAAAAAAAAAGATAAAGGTGAAAACCTAGGTTCAAACATGGCAGAGCTCATTACTTTATGGAACCTCAGTGAAACTGAAAAAAACATACATTTTCAAAGTAAAACTACAGGAAAAGGGGACAAATAAATTAATGAATGTATCTACTATACATACTTAAACCATTTTAAACTCTCTAATTCCAGTTTAAATCAAAGTTCACATAGTTTTCTGTGTATCTATTTCAAGACCAGTTGAAATACATTGACAACAAATACAATGTATATACAAATGATTTTCCCTGATTTTCTTGTATTTTTAGTAAATCTGCTAGATGTAAAAAATATGCTTATCTTAAACACAAATCCATCTGTAATATTAATTATAAATCTGTTTTGTTCGAGCATATAAACAAACTGAGCATATATACATTTTGAGCATTCAATCAGTTGCTAGTTGGATGGCTAACACAAAGGGCAATTTCAAGGAATTTTTAAGTAGTTTCATTCTGTATAGAAATATAACAATTCTGCATGGTAAAATATGTAATAAAAAATATTAATCCATTAAAAAAAATGACAACTTCCCAGAAAATCTTCCCTGTATGGACAGAGAAATCATTATATTTTCTTTCTAACATTCATACAGACAACTACATAATATTTCAACAGGGTAAATATTTTCAGCACTTCTGAATTAATTAGCTTTTTTTAAGGCACTTAAAACCTCCTAGCTATTTATAGCTGTATATCTTTAATGCAGTAAGCTTCAATAGTTATGACTGTAGGTTTCAACAAATAATTGTAAAAGAAAAAAAAAAATCTTGCAAAAAATTCCACATTTTTGTCTTTTAAATATATCAAATATTATAGAAAGAGTGTTGTTATTTAATAAACAATTAGGAATTACAAGCGTTTAATAAGGCATTCATCAACATTTATAAATACTCCTTTGTTAAACTAATATACCACTGAAAAAACTGCCTGAAAAACCTACATTACAAAATATTGTTAATTTTTTTTTTTTTTGTGTTATTCCTCTCCATGTAGGCGAGTTTTTGATAATAGGGACATTGGTCTCTATTAGGATTGAGCGAATGTGCTGAACGTTTAATTCATTTGGTAGAACGAATAGTCCTGTGAACATTCATTTTGCACAATCGTATGTTGATAAGAATGAAAATCCATTAAATTTGGAGATTGAATAATATTTCTGGTCTTCGAGTGTTACTTTAGTTTTTGAATGTTCATTGTTAGATTGAATATCCATCCACATTAAAATTCTATTCAGAAATTTCATTTAGAATATTGCATAATTCAAATTTTACATTTAAAGAGAGCATTAGAAATACTATTACAAAAATACTGATTTGAATTTTTTGAATTTGAGTACTTCATAATCAAATCAAATTAATAGAAAAGATTGAATAAAATATTACATTAAAAAAAGCATTAGACATACTAATACATTAAGTAAATGTTAGAATGTTGTACAAACATTTGAAATTTTAAACGAACGAATGAATGTGTTAAAATTTGTTTCATTTTTTGAATGTTGCAAAACATTCGCCCATCCCTAGTCTCAAACATTATTAGAATGAGTCGTCATATATTAAAAATACCCCCTTTCCCTGCACTGATACCATCTACATTTTTATAATCTTGTTTTATAAACAATTTGTTCATCTTAATTTGTATCTCTCTCTCGAGGAACACTGCAGAAAATTATTCATCATCTATACCTACTTTTACAGACTGCCATGCCCCAGTATAGCCCAAGTTTTCCACTACACCAAATGCCTTCTTAATTATAAATGGAACTAATAAATAATTTAAAATTCTCACTTATTTGCACTTGAACGCTTCAAAGCATGATAAATTAGATCAATTAGTCATTGCAGAGCTGTTTGGTTTTCAAGATTCCTGAGAAATGTTGTGGAATTATCTATCTTGCACGCAATTATGGAAACAAACTTCATTAGTAAATCCTTAAGGGTTAAACCTTATGTTCCCTATCCTAAATGCTGATTAAGTCACAATCTCACCCAAAAAGCAACACACCTCAGCAGAATAAACCACGTTAGAGACATTAAACACTTCTTACTTTTGTGTAAACATTTTGTGTAAAAATTGTGCTTTATTCCAGGCTTAGAGAGGCCAAAAATCCAAAAGCCTCTAACCTACTTTTTTCAAAATACTGCAAACTGCCTAAACCAGCAATTTGATTTGCAGTATTTGCAGGTTACAGTAATTGCATTTTTTGTTGCCTCCTAGGGATTGCAAAAGATCTGCATATTTTTTAAGCAAAACTTGGTGTTGTTTCAGGGACATACCCCTTGAAAAACCTTTTGCTTATGTTTTGCTTAGCTCTTTGTGGACATATAAAGACGAGCTGTTGCACCGTTATCCATTTGCAAGAGCACAATATGGCAGCACGATTTCCTGCCATGTTGCCTGCCTATGTATCTCTTCAATACAAAATATCATAGGAACTAAGCATATTGGATAATAAAAGTACGAATGAGGAAAAAGGAATGCTGAGTCTTAGAGGGGATGAAATGAAGTTTTATTTAGGAGCAGGCTTTTCATCAGACACTTGGTAAGCTCCTATCTTACGCGTTTCGCGCATGGGCACATGCGCTTCATCAGAGATAATAAAAGTAAATTGGAAACATTTTTAAAAGGTTTTTTTTTTTTGTGTTCATGTACTTTGCTCCAGCAGCAGTGAAAGCCTTCTTTGTTCTGTTTTGTACTGACAATTTGTTTTCTTACAACTGTACCTTCTACATAAAATACAAATATTAGTAGTGTTTAACCCTTTCGTGCCAGGGTTAGCATGTCTACATCGGCACAACTGTTCCAATGTAAACAAATTGAAATCTCGCGATCGTGCATGTGATCATGATATTTCAATGATGAGATTGGGTCAGGGGGCGTCCCGTTGATGCTAGGCACGCCACAACAATTAGTTGTGTTCAGCTAGCTGCCAGTAGTGCAATGCTGTTCAGCAAAGGATAAAGAGAATGAAGCAAATTTGATAAAAGTAAATTGGAAAGTTGTTTAAAATTGTATGTTCTATCCAAATAATAAAAGAAAATGCTGGGATTTTCTGTCCATTTAAATCACATGTATGCAGTATGGCTAGGTTACAAAAAAACTACAAAAAACAAGAACAAAAAAACCAAGCTTTGCAAATCGGCAAACAACTAAATGCACAGGACTGGAAAAAAATGCTTTAATGTTTAGCAAAAGGTAGTCTAATAGGTTTAGACAAATGCTCTTCAATACTTCATCTATACAGCACTATATCTCAGTTCACTAAAAAAAAAAATATATTACGTTAATATAACATTCTTTGTTTATTATTAATTTATTTGGAAAGATTAGAAAACTATTCTATTAATGTCATATTCTGAAGGAGTTTATGTTGGTAGCAAAAACAAATGATCTTTATTTTAGAGGCTTTGAATATATTTGCCAGGTTACAATCTTCGTATCACATGACTGGAAATTTGCCCACTGATGCTGGGGAATCATACTGACAGCATATGGGCGTGTTGTCCTTTATGGTGGTTTGGGAATAGATTCTGGATCGGGAAGTAGAGCATAAAATCAATCTCACAGCAGATCATCATATATGGTACGTTAATACACGCATGGTACATCAGTGGCTTGAGCAGACATTTAAACTGTGGTGTACAGTACAGAGACATTCATAGCTACTGAGGGAAAGAGGTATTTGCAGCATTCGTGGGACATAAATGTCTCTTGAAAAATAAATAAATTCAAGAACGTACACATTTGGTTAACTGACATATTTAGCCTACGCAGAAAAAAACAATGTAACATTCTATGCATACAGAAACATAGATTTTGACAAGAGATGGAAACTACAAGGATTTGGGGCCCAGTTCTCTATAGCTCTGAGGTTATATGAGGTCTTTTACTTCATTCTGTAAAGGCACATTTCTCACTAAGAAGCATAACCTATGTTTATTTATATTGAGAAGAGAGTGACATTCATTACAGTATAATGCTATTTAAAAGACACGAGAGTGCCTCTCAATCTCAGCCTCTTGGCCAAATGGTGGCCAAGATCTCAGCTTCCTTAAGCCCTAGAAAACCACAAGATCTACCGTTTGGCCAAGAGAGGAAACCTTTGAGATCCCTTGTTTAAAGCCCAGAAGCCCCTCTTTAAAATAAAACCCCTTTACAATGTTTATATTTGTATTGAGGATTGACATATACAAAAGAAAAGAGATGTCAAATCTATAAAACAAAATGATGCATTCCATATGCCAGTCCCCATTTTTCATCCTTTTAAAATGACTAGGTCGCTCTTGGACCTCTGGTTGTGATATTGATGAAGGGGTGGTTTATATCATGTTGCCTAGATAATACAATACATATAAAAAATGAGATTGTGTTTCAAATAGATTTAGAGTCCCCTAAAGAGGAAAGTGAATAATAAGTAAAGCAAACAATGGGCTATGTATTCTGAATATTAAAAAGTACACAATCTAAAAGTCTAAACTGATCTGAATGTTGGTTATCTAATAACTTTGTAGCACTATATATATATATATATATATATATATATATATATATATATATATATATATATATATATATATATATATACACAGTCGTATGAAAAGTTTAGGCACCCCTGACAATTTCCATGATTTTCATTTATAAATAATTGGGTGTTTGGATCAGCAAATTCATTTTGAACTATCAAATAACTGAAGGTCACAGTAATGTTTCAGTAGTGAAATGAGGTTTATTGGATTAACAGAAAATGTGCAATATGCATCAAAACGAAATAAGACAGGTGCATAAATGTGGGCACCCTTGTCACTTTGTTGATTTGAATACCTGTAACTACCTAGTACTGATTAATTGGAACACACAATTGGTTTGATGAGCCCATTAAGCCTTGAACTTCATAGACAGGTTCATCCAATCATGAGAAAAGGTATTTAAGGTGGCCAATTGCAAGTTGCTGTTCTATTTGACTCTCCTCTGAAGAGTGGCAACATGGGAGCCTCAAAACAACTCACAAATGACCTGTAAACAAAGATTGTTCAACATTATGGTTTAGAGGAAGGCTACAAAAAACTATTACAGAAATTTAAGCTGTCAGTGTCCACTTTGAGGAACATAGTGAGGAAATGGAAGACCACAGGCACAGTTCTTGTTAAGGCCAGAAGTAAAATATCAGAGAGGCAAAGGCAAAGGATGGTGAGAACGGTCAAAAACAGCCCACAGACCACCTCCAAAGATCTACAACATCATCTTGCTGCAGATTGTGTCGCTGTGCATTGTTCAACAATTCAGCGTATGGGAGAGTGATGCGGAAGAAGCCTTTTCTGCACACACACCACAAACAGAGTCACTTAAGGTATGCAAAATGCACATTTGTACAAGCCAGCTTCATTTTGGAAGAAGTTGCTGTGGACTGAAGAAACAAAGATTGAGTTATTTGGTCATAACAAGGGGCGTTATGCATGGCGGCAAAAGAACACAGAGTTCCAAGACAAACACTTGTAAAATTTGGTGGATGTTCCAACATGCTGTGTGGCCTGTGCCGGTACTGGGAATCTTGTTAAAGTTGAGGGTCGCATGGATTCCACTCAATATCAGCAGATACTTGAGAATGATGTTGAGGAATCAGTCACAAAGTTGAAGTTTCGCCGGAGCTGGATATTGCAACAAGACAATGACCCAAAACACTGCTCAAAATCTACTCTGGCATTTATGCAGAGGAACAAATGGCCCCAGACCTGAATATCATGGAAAATCTGTGGGGTGATTTGAAGTGGGCTGTCCATGCTCGGCAACCATCAAACCTAACTGAACTGGAGATGTTTTGCAAGGAGGAATGGTCCAAAATATCTTCATCCAGAATCCAGACACTCATTACAGGCTAAAAGGAAGCGTCTAGAGGCTGTTATTTCTGCTAAAGGAGGCACTACTAAATATTGATGCAATATTTCTGTTGGGGTGCCCAAATTTATGCACCTGTCTAATTTAGTTTTTATGCATATTGCACATTTTCTGTTAATCCAATAAACCTCATTTCACTACTGAAATATTACTGTGTCCTTCAGTTATTTGATAGATCAAAATGAATTTGCTGATTCAAAAACCCAATTGTTTATAAATGAAAATCATGGAAATTGTCAGGTGTGCCTAAACTTTTGCATACAACTGTGTGTAAAAAAAAAAAAAAAAAAAATATATATATATATATATATATATATATATATATATATATATATATATATATATATATATATAGTCTAAATATAGAGTTGAAGTTTCCTGTGGTAAAGTGTAGTGTGTAAAAGGGTTGTCATATAAGTGATTCCTAAAATTATTAATGAGAGGATGAAGAAGAGATAATCCAATCTATTTTGCCCATATTGTAATGAATTACAGTATATGTATTCTAGAGTGGTATTGCTTCCATCTAGGGCGAGATTACATATACCACGTAGGCTTCAGCGCAAGCGCATCAGGGTATTATATAAATTCCGCTGGCAGTTCATAAAGTGTCGTAAGTCGGATAAACTAGCGATGTCCCAAAATGAGCTTAAATACAAATATCTGGAGTCGCCAGTGATTGACGGCACTTTAGAAACTGCCGGCGCCTAAGAAAAAAAAAAAAAAACTCCCGTAAAACTCTAACCTGCCTCCCAAAAATAAACCTGACACGTAAAACCCCTATATCCGCCATCAAACCTACATCGGAATTAATAATAAAAATATTAAGCCCTAAACCGACAATCCCCCACAACACAATATGCCTAATTAAACTATTAACCCCTAATCCGCAATTCACCCACATCGCAATCTACCTAATAAAAGTATAAACCCCTAAAGCCGCCAACCCCAACATCGCAAACTACCTATTAAAACTATTAACCCCTAATCTGCCATTAATCACCCCAACACAATAAACCTATTAAACTATTAACCCCTAATCCGCCAAACCCACACAACGCAATAATGCTAATAAATCTATTAACCCCTAAACCGCCAAAGCCCACAACGCAAATAACTAATCACTAAGCCCCTAACCTAACACCCCCTAAATTAACCCCATTACATAAACTAAAATAAAACTAATTTACAATTAAAATAAGAAAACCTAACATTACTTTGAAAAAAAAAACTAAGTTTAAATTTAGCTAAAATTACAGAAAATAAAAAAGTCTAACATTTCATAAATTAAAAATAAAATTATCAAAAAATAAAAAATTATACCTAATCCCTATGAAAATAAAAAAGTCCCCCAAAATAAAAACACCCCCTATCCTAATACTAAACTACCAATAGCCCTTAAAAGGGCCTTTTGTAGGGCATTGTCCTAAGTTAAACAGCTCTTTTCCTTATAAAAAATACTAAGTCCCCCTTCTAACAGTAAAACCCCCACCCACCAAACCCCCCTAAAATAAATAAAACTAACATTAAAAAAACTAAACTACCCATTGCCCCTAAAGGGGCATTTGTATGGGCATTGCCCTTAAAAGGGCATTCAGCTTTTTTAAGAGTGCCCATAACCCTAATCTAAAAAAAATAAAAGCCTAACTCTAACCCCCAGATAGGTAATCACGGTTCCTGAAGTCCGGCGGTGAAGTCTTCTTCCAAGCGGTGACCGGTTCCTGAAGTCCGGAGGTGAAGTCTTCTTCCAAGCGGCGACCTCTTTTATTTTCATCCAGGACTGCGGAACTGAAGACCGGCGACGGCGGAACTGAAGACCGCTGATCGCTGAGCCATGAAGCGTGAAGGATCCTCTTCGTATGATCGCCGACGTACACTAAATAGTAAATTCAAGGTACGCGATTAAAAATGGCGTCCCTTGAATTCCTATTGGCTGATTTGATTCTTCAAATTCAAATCAGCCAATAGGATGAGAGCTACTGAAATCTTAGTGGCTGATACATTATAGCTGAACTAGTGCACAGTTGAAATAATCAGCTGATGGGTGAGAGCAGGTTAGTTACCATGGTTACTGATCAGTTGAATATTTCACCTGTGCTCTAGTTCAGCTATAATGAAAATCAGGCCTGTTGGGGGGTACGTGAGGACCGCGTTTGGGAAACACTGCTCTATCTGAATCATTAAAATTAAATTTTACTTTAATGTCCCTTTTAACAAATGCTAGTTTAAAACCAAAGAAAATAAGCAATAATTACATTTAAGGAGCTGTCCTATATTGTCACGCTCACTTCTGAGCAGGACACAGCCAGTGAGCCAATCGGGTTCTATTCTACAGCATGCCTGGTGCACAGGCTTTATAGAGGTTAAACAGCTATGAAACAGATGCTGCTTTAGTAGCAAAATAATACATCAAAGTAAACATAAAAAGAAATAGATTGTGTTAAAAAAACAGCAAATAACTTACTTGTTTTTGTTCAAAATTAATGTAGCCTAGTAATAATCAAGAAATAGAAGTAATGGACACATGACGTTAAAGGGACATGAATCCCAATTTTTTTTCTTTCATGATTTAGATAGATAAAAGATAAAAAAAAAAGTTCCCAGTTTACTTGTATTATTAAATTTGCTTCTCATGTTATTCTTTGTTGAAGAGACATCTAGATATGTAGCGTGCACATGTTTGGATCACTACAAGTATTATTATCAATAGCAATATATCACAGTAAGGGGCTTGTCTCAAACATGAGTATTCACAAATATAACTAGCCTATCAAAGTCTGATTAATTTCAGAACTTGCCGACTACCAAAACCTTTACAGATAGCTCCAAAGGGTAGAAAGGTAATCGGCTCCATTGTATGAAGGATGCTCTAGCTGTCATTATTTACTCTGTGCCAGTTTGACAAGTCACATGACTGAATGCTTAAAGGGACAGTCTAAACGAAATAAAATTTCATGATTCAGATAGGGCATGGAATTTTAAACAACTTTCCAATTTACTTTTATCATCAAATTTTCTTTTTTCTCTTGGTATTCTTTGTTGAAATCTAAACCTGGGTAGGCTTATATGCTATTTCTAAGCCCTTGAAGACTGCCTCTTATCTCAGTGCATTTGGACAGTTCTTTTTACAGCTAGACAGTGCTAGCTCATGTGTGCCATATATATAACATTGTGCTTAATCCTGTGAATTTACCTATGAGTCAGTACTGATTGGCTAAAATGCATGTCGGTCAAAAGAACTGAAATAAGGGGGCATTCTGAAGAGGCTTAGATACAAGATAATCATAGAGGTAAAAGTTTATAAATATAACCGTATTAGTTATGGGAAACTGGGAAATGGGTAATAAAGGGATTATCTATCTTTTTAAACAATAAAAATTGTGGAGTAGACTGTCCCTCTTAGCCAAGTGCTCCAATAGCCCCCAACAATGGAAAATGATTTCACTAGGAGTCAGCTAACAAGCACAGTTTGCAAGTTAACGGTTAACCATATGAGATTGCATAGCAGCATGACATATTTAACTCGCATAAAAAGGGTTAAACACATTGATATGGTACCACTTTGGAGCCACAGAGAACTGATGGTCTTGAGTAGACACTGCTATTGAACCAATTGGCAGCACTATGTTTGCTCATTGAAACCATCGCCCATTGTTCTCATGAACACACATTTATTTGGGCTGAGCATGCAGGAATCGCAGATCTCCTAATGTTTCTCTCTCTCCTCTCATATATTCAGTATACTATAAGTGGTGGTAAAAATGGCAAAAGCAGCTCAAATGTTTACATACCTTTTCTAAACCAATACTGCAGTAGTGAAATGCTCAGTTTTGGTGACTATTTCAATGACAAAATCAGTTGTTTCAAAGGACAAAATAAAGGTAAAGGCACTATTTTTATAAACAATTTAATGTACTCCAGCAGGTAAAATAGATAATTGGGAGCACAAAGTATACTGTTCCTTTAGACACAATGAAACTTTGATGGATTCCCTCAGACAGATTGTGCTGATAATAAAATTCATCCATACTCACTGTATTTATCCAACAGATCTCCCCCCACCTGTCTTTACAAATACTGAAAATCTAAAGCAGAAAGGCGACCAGAATGATACACAGTGGTAAATCTGCACTTCCTCATTAGCGCTTGCAGGCAGCAATGTTCAACCTCGTAATCCACATCATGTTAGGCTGCTGAGATATCTATTAAACCAGATAGATGAATTACTGAACTAGAAAACAAACACAACACACCTCCACAGGAAATATATCTGCTTTTTGTGCAAATGAGCATCTTGTACGCCCAGCAGCTGCGTCTGGAGATCAAAGCTTCATCTTTTTTTGTCATCTTGATTTGAAGTCGCACACTACTGCAGTAGGTAAAACTGAAATGACGGGAAGAAAGGAACTCTGGGAAGAAGTTTTGGAAAAAAGTGACGAAGGGGAAATGAGACCAGTAAATCTAGTAGAATTGCATAATCATCAAAAGACAATGCAATAGCACTTAGTCTGAACTTCAAATGAGAAGTAGAGTTTTTTTTCTGACAAATTTCAAACATATGCAGCAATCACCACACTTTTACACTCTCGCTCAGTCTCCCACTGCAAAAACTTTAGGTCACGCAATACTAACAATCTCATCTCCATTAGCACACAGCACTTATTCCCTCTCTTTTCTTGTTCCCTCTGGAATGCTTGCTCTGTCTGTAACAAACTTACAACTGTTCACGACCTGTTTGTTTCCAACGCTTTCAACCTTTTAGCAATTACTGAAACCTGGCTATCTTCCTCTAACACTGCTTCCATTGCTGCTCTCACACATGGTGGTCTTCACTTTAGCGCATTTCTGCTCTCACACATGGTGGTCTTCACTTTAGCCACACACCTAGGCCAGGTGAGAGACATGGTGGCGGTGTTGGAATATTACTCTCCACCTCCTGCTCCTATCAGTACATATTTCCATTTCCATCTCTATCCTTTACTTCCTTTAAAATCCACTGCATTCGCCTGTTCTTCCCCCTCTCTCTCATAGTGGCAGATATTTATCGTCCCCCTGGACCAACCTCCCAGTTCCTTGACAACTTTTCTGCCTGGCTTCCTTACTTTCTCTCTACAAATACACCTACTCTAATTCTGGGTTACTTCAACATCCCCATTGACACCCCATCTGCCCCTGCTGCCTCTAAACCTCTCTCACTCACTAACTCCTTCGGCCTCTCACAATCCACCCTATTCCCTACCCTCCGCATTGGACAATCTATTGATCTGGTATTCTCCTATCTTTGCTCTCTCTCTGATGTTGCCTGTCACCCATTTCCCATCTCATACCACCATCTACTCACCTTTAATCTTAATATACAGGCTAAACCTACTTCTCCCCCTCGTCGCCACACCTGTAGAAATCTGCACACTGTGGACCCTCCCCAACTTTTCAACCTTATTCAAATACACCTCCCCCACACTTCCACTATATCATGCCCTGACCTTGCTACAACCCACTATAACAATACTCTCTCCTCTGCACTTCACACTCTCGTTCCTCCCCAACTTTGCAAAGCCCCACGTTGGTAGCTCCAGCCCTGGCACTCCCAGCAAACACGCCACCTACAAAAATGCTCCCACACTGCTGAATATGCCTGGAGGAAATCCCGCTCTGAACCTGATTTCATGCACTATAAGTTCATTCTTTACTCTTACACCTCTGTCCTTCACTTAGCTAAGCAAACCTACTTCTCTTCTCTTATATCCACTCACTCCTCAAACATTTAAAGACCCTTCTCCATTTTCAACTCTCTCCTCTACCCACCTGCACCACCCCTCTCATCTGCATTCAGTGCTGAAGACCTGGCTGACCACTTTTTCAATAAAACACTTACCATCCGAAGAAAAATCCCAACACAAGCCTGCAATCTCCCAACCTTGCTCCCAGTCACCCCCTCTGCCACTCTCTGCACCCTCCTCCCAACCACTGAGAGTTAAGTGGGTTCCATATTGTCTTCCTCACACCTCACTACCTGCCCACTTGACCCTATTCCTTCACATCTAATACCTTCTCTGTCTCCCACTCTCACTCCAGCTCTTACTCACATATTCAACATATTCCTTTCTACCAGCTCATTCCCTGCCTCCTTCCTCAAATAACCCTCCCTTGACCCAAACTCCTCTGCAAACTACTGCACCATATGACTCCTCCCACTATCTTAAAAAATCCTTGAAAATCTAGTTTTCGATTGCCTAACCCAATTCCTGTCCTCCAACTCATTGCTCCACCCCTGCAATCTGACTTCCATCCCCAACACTCAACTGAGACTGCCCTCACCAAAGTTACTAACAATCTCCTTTCTGCTAACAACAAAGGCTCCTACTCTATACTCATCTTACTTGACCTCTCTGCTGCCTTTGACACTGTTGACCATCCTCTTCTCCTACGGACTCTCATCTCTCTTGGTCTCTGTGACACTGCCCTCTCCTGGATTTACTCTTATCTCTCTAACATATTCTTCTCCATGTCTTTTGCTGGTGACTCCTCCTCTCTTTTGCCTCTGTCTGTTGGAGTACCTCAAGGCTCTGTCCTGAGTTCTCTACTCTTCTCTATTTACACTTCTTCACTGGGTAAACTTATGAACAGCTATGGCTTCAACTATCACCTCTATGCTGATGATACCCAGATCTACCTATCCACCCCTGCACTCTATCCTTCTGTCAATTCTCACATCAGCGACTACTTATCTGGCATTTCCTCCTGGATGGCCTCTCACCACCTAAAAACAAACATGTCCAAGACTAAACTACTTCTAAGCCCCCCTCTAACTCTACTCCAGTTTCTAATTTTTCTATCACTGTTGGTAGCACCACTATCTCCCCGTCACTCCAAGTCTGCTGCCTTGGAGTCACACTTGACTCAAACCTGTCCTTAATTCCCCACAGCCAATTGCTCTCTTCATCCTGCCTCCACCACCTACGTAATATCTCCAAAATGTGTCCGTTTCTGAGCCCTGAAACTACTAAACAGCTAATACACTCCACGGTAATTTCCTGACTTGACTACTGTATTAACCTACAAACTGGCCTCCCTCTCTCCCACCTCTCTCCCCTTCAATTGATCCTAAATGCAACTGCCAGGCGAATCCTCCTCTCTCAACACTCTATTTCTGCTGCACCTGTGAGTCCCTTCACTGGCTCCCCATTCACAACACAAAATTCTCACCCTGACCTACAAAGCCCTCACCAATGCTGCCCCACCCTACCTGTCCTCACTCATCAACAAATATACTCCAGCCCACCCCCTAAGATCCAACAATGACCTGCTTCTTGCATCCTCTACCATCACCTCCTCTCACACTAGACTACAGGACTTCTCTAGTGCGGCACCAACCCTCTGGAACGCACTTCCCTGAGCTGTCAGACTTTCCCCTAACCTCTCTTCCTTTAAACGTTCCCTTTTTGTTCAGGAAGCTTTTCACCCGACTCGGTAACAAATCAATTTCACTTACCTAACAGTTGCCCTCCTCTATCTCCTCACTAATATCATTCTCCCCTCTGCAGTCCCCACCTCCTGTTTCCCATCCTCCTACCCATCTAGATTGTAAGTTCCAACAGGAACAGGGCCCTCAATTCCCCCTGTATTTGTCTGTAAAGCATATATGTCTGCTATTTCTGAACAAAGGGGATCCTGGAGAAGCATTTACAACTATTTGTGCTATAATTGCACAAGCTGTTTGTAAATAATTTCAGTGAGTAATCGCATTTGGCGGTGAAATGGTGGCATGCAATATACCAAAATGGGCCTAGATCAATACTTTGGGTTGTCTACTAAAAAAAATATATAGTTTTGATAGGTAAATTTAAAAAAGGCTCTATTTCTGTTCAAATGTAGTGATGGTGGTAAAATGCTGAAAATGCTCTGGTCTTTTAGGGAAGTTTTTGTCTGAAATGCCTGGTCCTTAAGGGGTTAAACAATTAGTTTCATTATTTAAAAAAAGCACTAAGCAGTTGCTTATATTTATCAGAAACTATTGCAATATGTATTATTAATCAAATTTAATTGATTTTACCTTTGCTAAGTTTACTAAAAAGGTCAAGTCAGTAAACACAGCCATACTCCAATGTACCATTTAATTTTAAAACTGTGATTTGAACAAGATAAGTGCAAATGGATACTTTGTAAATTTCCGAATGCGGAAGAAGGAGGCTGCTGGTGGCGTTCGCCTATTTTTTGGGAGATGGATTTCTCCTTGTGAAAGTTCAACGCACTAAGATTTGGATTTGCACAAATTTTAGTGTGGGTCGCAGTTTTACAAGAAGAAATACAGCTCCGAAAAAAGCCGAACGCCACCAGCAGCCGCCGCCTTCCGCTTTTGGATATTTACAAAGTATACAATTGCACTTATCTAGTTTGAACTATATTTGTATTTTTATATAACACCAATAAATAATCTTATTAAAGGGACAATAAATATATATAAATAACTTGAAGACGATTATGTATTTTTTTGTATGCGCCTCTTCACATACCTTATTCTCTCCCATCTTTACTACTGCAAATGACTGTCCTCTGGATGTTTCGTTTTATACTTTCTTTCCTGCAAACGTTCCCAAAGCACCTTCTGCAGTCATCTCTTACACCTTCCTCCATCACGTTGTCCTTAAAGGGCCATGAAACCCCCAAAAATTATTTTATGATTCAGATAGAAAATACGACCAATCAGCAGCTAGAACCTAGGTTCTTTGCTGCTCCTAAGCTTTCCTAGATCAACCTTTCAGCAAAGGATAACAAGAGAAGGAAGCAAATCAAATAATAGAAGTAAATTGGAAAGTTGTTTAAAATTGTATTCTCTATCTGAATCATGAAAGAAAATGTTGGGGTTTCATGTCCCTTTAAAGTCACCACAAGATAGGAGATAAATAAAGAAACAGGAGAGTCTTTTACAGCTGTATGACCGTGGGCTACAAAACAATACACATTATAATACCAAAATTACAGTTTTAAATGTTCTCCTCCAAGAAACTCATTCTACTGCATCTGTTTATATCATTTCATATTGTGCCTTATCTCTTCTTGCTTATTTTGATCTGCTCATAAATGTTTTCTTCTTCTCCATCTCTCAACTTGACTTTTTAAACCACAACTCAGGAATAGGTGGACTTTGTATGAACACCCAGCCTCTCCTTCTACAGCTTTTGAAGTGATAGTAAAGTTATTTCGAGTGTTGCCCAGTATGATAACGAATGTCACACTTACATTTAAAGGGACTTAAAACCCCCACATTTTCTCTTGTTAAGTGTATCCAGTCCACGGATCATCCATTACTTATGGAATATATTCTCCTTCCCAACAGGAAGCTGCAAGAGTCCACCCACAGCAAAGCTGCTATATAGCTCCTCCCCTAACTGCCATATTCAGTCATTCTCTTGCAAGCCTCAACATAGATAGGAGGTTGTGAGAGTCTGTGGTGCTTTCTACTTAGTTTATTCTTCAATCAAAAGTTTGTTATTTTTAAATGGCACCGGAGTGTGCTGTTTATCTCAGGCAGTATTTGGAAGAAGAATCTGCCTGCGTTTTTCTATGATCTTAGCAGACGTAACTAAGATCCATTTGCTGTTCTCACACATTCTGAGGAGTGAGGTACTTCAGAGGGGGAATGGCGTGCAGGTTTTCCTGCAGATAAGGTATGTGCAGTAAAATATTTTTCTAGGAATGGAATTGACTAAGAAAATACTGCTGATACCGAAGTAATGTAAGCAAAGCCTTAAATGCAGCGATAGCGTCTGGTATCAGGCTTATTAATAGAGATACATACTCTTGTAAAAATGTGTTTTAAAACGTTTGCTGGCATGTTTAATCGTTTT
Source organism: Bombina bombina (assembly GCF_027579735.1). NCBI lineage: Eukaryota > Metazoa > Chordata > Amphibia > Anura > Bombinatoridae > Bombina > Bombina bombina. Next base: position 88,492,438 of record NC_069501.1, read on the forward strand.
TTAACATATGTTTGGTGATAAAACTTATTGGGGCCTAAGTTTTTTCCACATGGCTGGTTTAAATTTTGCATAGAAACAATTTCCACTGTTATAGTATAAAAGTTACAGTTGGTGCAGTTAAAATTACAAACAGTGACATTCAGCTTCCCTCAGCAGTCCCCTGCATGCTATAGGACATCTCTGAAGGGCTCAAAAGGGCTTTAAAAGTAGGAGCTGTTATGACTGTTTAAAACATATTTTTCGTTTTGTTAATCTGTTTTTTGTATTAAGGGGTTAATCATCCATTTGCAAGTGGGTGCAATGCTCTGCTAACTTGTTACATACACTGTAAAAATGTTGTTAGTTTAACTGCCTTTTTTTCACTGTTATTTCAAATTTTGGCAAAATTTGTTTCTCTTAAAGGCACAGTAACGTTTTATATATTTGCTTGTTAACTTGATTTAAAGTGTTTTCCAAGCTTACTAGTCTCATTATTAGTCTGTTCTAACATGTCTGACATAGAGGAAGCTCTGTGTTCATTATGTTTTAAAGCCATGGTGGAACCCCATCTTAGAATGTGTACCAGATGTACTGATTTCATGTTAAACAATAAAGATCATTTTTTGTCTTTAAAAACATTATCACCAGAGGATTCTGTCGTGGGGGTAGTTATGCCGACTAACTCTCCCCACGTGTCAGACCTTTTGACTCCCGCTTTAGGGACTCACGCTCAAATGGCGCCAAGTACATCAAGGGCACCCATAGCGTTTCTTTACCAGGGGATTCTGTCGAGGGGAAAGTTATGCCGACTAACTCTCCCCACGTGTCAGACCCTTCGACTCCCGCTTCAGGGACTCACGCTCAAATGGCGCCAAGTACATCAAGGGCGCCCATAGCGTTTATTTTACAAGACATGGCAAAGGTGGTGAATAATATTCTGGCAGCAGTATTAGTCAGACTACCTGAAATTAAAGGAAAGCAGTTAGCTCTGGGGGTAGATACAGAGCATACAGACGCTTTAAGAACCATGTATGATACTACCTCACAATATGCTTAGTCTGTGGGTGATTTTTTTTTTTTTTTTTTTTGACTCAGGGAAGATGATTTAACCTGATTCTGATATTTCTACATTTAAAATTTATGCTTGAGAACCTCCACTTGTTGCTCAGGGAGGCTTTGGCTGCTCTGAATGAATGTGTACAATCGCAGGGCCAGAGAAATTGTGTAGACTGGTTAAATAATATGCAGTGCCGGTGTGTACTGATGTTTTTCCAATACCTAAAGAGGTTTACTAAAAAATTTTTTTAATAAGGAATGGGATAGACCAGGTGTGCCGTTCTCTTCCCCTCCTATTTTTTAGAAGAATGTTTTCTAATAGTTACCACCACACGGGACTTCTGGCAGACAGTTCCTAAGGTGGAGAGAAGAGTTTCTACTCTAGCTAAGCGTACCACTACCTCTGACGAGGACAGTTGTGCTTTTTAGATCCAATGGATAAAAAATGTTTATTCAACAGGGTTTTATCCTGCAGCCCCTTGCATACATTGCTTCTGTCACTGCTGCTGCGGCGTTCTGGGTTGAGTCTCTTGATGAGGCTTTACAGTTAAGCGACTCCATTGGATGAATATATTTGACAAGCTTATGCTAGCCAATTCCTTTGTTTTCTGATGCCTTGTTCATTTGACTAGACTAACGGCTAAGAATTCTGTTTTTTACTATACTGGCGCGCAGAGCGCTATGGCTTATATCATGGTCAGCTGTCGTGACTTTAATAAATAAGCTACTTAACTTCCCTTCAAGGGGCAGACCCTATTCGGGCCTGGTTTGAAGGAGATTATTGCTTATATCACAGGAGGAAAAGGTCATGCCCTTCCTCAGGATAGGTCTAAATCAAGGGCAAAAAAAAAAAAAAAAAGTCTAATTTTCGTACCTTTTAAAAACTTCAGGGCAGGTGTGGCATCCTCTTCCTCTAAGGCAAAACAAGAGGGAATTTTTGCTCAGTCCAAGGCGGTCTGGAGACAATCGGATCTGGAACAAAGATAAGCAGGCCAAGGAGCCTGCTGCTGCCTCTAAGGCAGCATGAAGGAACGGACCCCTATCCGGTAACGGATCCTATAGGGGGCAGACTTTCATTCTTTGCCCAGGCGTGGGCAAGAGATGCCCAGGATCCCTAGGCATTGGAATTTATATCCCAGAGATATCTTCTGGATTTCAAAGATTCCCCCCCAAAAAAAGGGGAGATTTCGCCTTTCACAATTATCTGCAAACCAGATAAAGAAGGAGGCATTCTTACATTGTGTACGAGATCCATCCAGTTCCAAGAGAGGAACAGGGACAGAGTTTTTACTCAAATCTGTTTGTGGTTCCCAAGGAGAGGGAACCTTCAGACCTATTTTGGATCTAAAGATCTTAAACAAATTCCTCAGAATTCCGTCATTTAAGATGGAAACTATTCGTACCATCTTAACTATGATCCAGGAGAGTCAATAGAGGACTACAATGGATTTGAAGGATGCTTATCCTCACATTGTGATGCATAAAGATCACCATCGTTTTTCAGGTTTGCCTTTCTAGACAGGCATTACCAGTTTGTAGCTCTTTCCTTTGGGATATCTACAGCCCCAAGAATCTTTATGGAGGTTCTGGGGTCGCTTTGGCGGTCCTTAGACCGCGGGGCATAGAAGTGGCCCCTTATTTAGACGACATCCTGATACAGGCGTCAAACATCCAAATTGCCCAGTCTCATACGGACGTAGTACTGGCATTTCTGAGATCACATGGGTGGAAAGTGAACAAGGAAAGAGTTCTCTATCCCCAATCTCAAGGGTTTCCCTCCTAGGGACTCTGATAGATTCTGTAGAAATGAAAATTTACCTGACGGAGTCCAGGTTGTCAAAGTTTCTAAATTTCTGCCGTGTTTTTTTCATCCCATCCGCGCCCTTCGGTGGCTCAGTACATGAATGAAATCGGCTTAATGGTAGCGGCAAGGGACATAGTACCGTTTGCACGTCTACATTTCAGACCGCTGCAACTATGCATGCTCAGTCAGAGGAACGGGGATTACACAGATTTGTCCCCCTGTTAAACCTGGACCAAGAGACCAGAGATTCTCTTCTCTGGTGACTATGTCGGGTCCATCTGTCCAAGGGTATGACCTTCCGCAGGTCAGATGGGACAATTGTTACAATAGATGCCAGCCTTTTAGGTTGGGATGCAGTCTGGAACTCCCTGAAGGCTCAGGGATAGTGGACTTAGGAGGAGACCCTCCTTCTAATAAATATTCTGGAACTGGGAGTGATATTCCATGCTCTTCAGACTTGGCCTCAGTTAGCAACTCTGAGGTACATCATACTCAGTCGGACAATATACACGACTGTGGCTTACATCAGCCATCAAGGGGGAACAGAAGTTCCCTAGCGATGTTAGAAGTCTTACAATAATTTACTGGACAGAGACTCACTCTTGTCTATCAGCTATCCATATCCCAGGTGTTGAGAACTGGGAGGTGGATTTTCTAAGTCGTCAGACTTTTCTTCCGGGGGAGTGGGATTTCCTCCGGAGGTCAAGACCAAGCAGGAGAGGGCTTTGGTGTTTTTGACAGCGCCTGCGTAGCAGATCTGGTGGACATGTCATCCTTTCCATCACGGTCTCTGCTTCAGAGACAGGTCCCTCTACCTCAGGGTCCTTTCAACCATCTAAATAGAATCAATCTGAGATGGACTGCCTGGAGACTGAACGCTTGATGTTATCAAAGCATGGCTTCTCCGAGTCAGTCATTGATACCTTAATACAGACATGAAAGCCTGTCTCTAGGAAAATTGAACATAGATATGGTGTAAATATCTGATTGTTATGAATCCAAGGGTTACTCATGGAGTAAAGTCTGGATTCCCAGGATATTATCTTTTCTCCAAGATGTTTTTGAGAAAAGGGTTGTCAGCTAATTCCTTAAAAGGGGACAGATTTTTACTCTGTCTATTTTTTTGCACAAGCGTCTGGCAGGTATTCTAGACGTTCAGGCATTTGGTCAGGCTTTGGTTAGATCCAAGCCTGTGTTTAAAACTGTTGCTCCGCCATGGAGCTTAAACCTGATTCTTAAGGTTCTTCAAGAAGTTCCGTTTGAACCTTTTTTGTTCCATAGATATCAATCTTTATCTTGGAAAGTTCCTTTTGGGTAGCTAATTCCTCGACTCGTAGAGTCTCCAAGTTATCTGTGTTACAATGTGATTCTCCTTATCTGGTCCTTCGTACGGATAAGGTAGTCCTGCGTACCAACCTGGGTTTTTTCCTAAGGTGGTATCTAACAAGTACATCACTCAAGAGATAGTTGTTCCATGCTTGTATCCTAATCCTTCCTCAAAGAAGGAACGTCTATTACACAATATTGGACGTGGTTTGTGCTTTAAAGTTTTACTTACAAGCTACTACAGTTTTCATCAAACGTTCACCTTGTTTGTTGTCTATTCTGGACAGAGGAGAGGTCAAAAGACTTCAGCAGCCTCTCTGTCTTTTTGGTTAAAAAGCATAATTCATTTAGCTTATGAGACTGCTGGACAGCAGCCTCCTGAAGGGATTACAGCTCATTCTACTAGAGCTGTGGTTTTCACTTGGGCCTTTTTTAAATGTGGCTTCTGTTGAACAGATTTACAAGACGGAGTCTTGGTCTGCGCTTCATACTTTTCAAATTTAACAAATTTGATACCTTGCTTCTTCGGAGGCTATTTTTGGGAGAAAGGGTTTTTTACAGGCAGTGGTAACTTCCGTTTAAGTACCTGCCTTGTCCCTCCCATCATCCGTGTACTTTAGCTTTGGTATTGGTATTCCATAAGTAATGGATGATCCGTGGACTGGATACACTTAACAAGAGAAAACATAATTTATGCTTACCTGATAAATTTATTTCTCTTGTAGTGTATCCAGTCCACGGCCCGCCCTGTCACTTTAAGGCAGGTAATTTTTTCATTTGAACTACAGTCACCACTGCACCCTATGGTTTTTCCTTTCTCTGCATGTTTTCGGTCGAATGACTGAATATGGCAGTTAGGGGAGGAGCTATATAGCAGCTTTGCTGTGGGTGGACTCTTGCAGCTTCCTGTTGGGAAGGAGAATATATTCCATAAGTAATGGATGATCCGTGGACTGGATACACTACAAGAGAAATAAATTTATCAGGTAAGCATAAATTATGTTTTTCTTTCATGATTCAGATAGAGAATTCAATTTAAAACAACATTCTCATTTACTTCCATTATCTGATTTGCTTCATTCTTTAGATATCATTTGTTGAAGAAATATCAATGTACATAGGTGAGCCAATCACACAAGGCATCTCGGTGCAGCCGCCAATCAGCAGCTACTGAGCCTATCTAGATATGCTTTTCAGCAAAGGATATCAAGAGAGTGAAGCAAATTAGATAATTTAAGTAAATTAGAAAGTTGTTTAAAACTATATGTTCTTTCTAACTTATGAAAGAAAAAAAATTGGGTTTCATGTCCCTTTAATAAACTTGAGAGCAGAAGCAGAAAAGTCACTGTTTATTTACCTCTGATTTCTATTTACAGACAAGCAGTTGCAAGGAGAGTGGTACTTGCACTTCCATATCAAAGCATTGGGCATTGCATTCCGTAGTTACACAAAAGTAAACAGCAAAATGCTATAATTGAGACCTTGGGCTCCATTTACTATTGGTTAGGTGGACATGATTCGTGGTAGCCGGACCTCACTGTGAGCGGACAGCAAACACTGTCCACATTGAATATTACACAAGCATTCCAATGCCTGTGCAATGCTGCCCCCTGCTCGCTGGTGGCCAATCGGCTGCTAGCAGGGGCTGTCAATCATCCTGATCGGATAAGGTTAAGGAGCAGCGGTCTTAAGACACTACTACGGAACTATTGTTTCAGGTGAGCCTCCAAAGCAGCAATCACAGCTTCATTAATGTAGCCCCATATTAACTCTGTTGCATTTGCATTATAAATGTTAATTTAGTCTTTTACCTTTTTAGATTTATATTTGTATGTTTGTGTTCATATTTGTCAAAAAGTGTTCATTGCCAATAATGTACAAACAAAAATAATAACGTACATTAAATGCTAACACCCTAATAGCTATGGAAATAATCACAAAAATCCCTGATTTGTGAATGAGAATTTTAGAAGATTAACTTAAGAGACAATGGGGCCTATTTATCAAGCTTCGTATGGCTCGCCAGAAACACAAGTTACGAAGCAGCGTTCTAAAGACCGCTGCTCCATAACCTGTCCTCCTGCTCTGAGGAGGCGGACAGAACTCGCAATAAATCAACCCGATCCAATATGATCGGGTTGATTGGCTGCAAATCTGCAGGGTGCACTGCTGATGCAATGATAAATGCCTACAGCATATGCTGTCTGCATTTATCGATGTGCGGCGGACATGATCCACAATATCGGATCATGTCCGTCCGCACCTTGTTAAATAGGCCCCATTAACTAATTCTTGCTTTTTTGTAAATATTGTGCTTTGTCCCAGGACTCCTCCTAGAGAGGCCAAAAAGTAAAATCTATAACCTTGTTTTTTTTAAAGGTACGGTCAAGTCCAAAATAAACTTTCATGATTCAAATAGGGCATGTAATTTTAAACAACTTTCCAATTTACTTTTATCACCAATTTTGCTTTTTCTCTTGGTATTCTTAGTTGAAAGCTAAACCTAGGTAAGCTTGTATGCTAATTTCTTAGACCTTGAAGGCCGCCTCTAATCTGAATACATTTTGACAGCTTTTCACCACTAGAGGGCATTAATTCATGTGTGTCATATAGATAACATTGTGCTCACACACGTGAAGCTACCTAGGAGTCAGCAATGATTGGCTAAAATGCAAGTCTGTCAAAAGAACTGAAATAAGGGGCAGTTTGCAGAGGCTTAGATACAAGGTAATCACAGAGGTAAAAAGTGTATTATTATAACTGTGTTGGTTATGCAAAACTGGGGAATGGGTAATAAAGGGATTATCTATATTTGTAAACAACCAAAATTTTGGGGTAGACTGTCCCTTTAAGTTACCTAAACCAGCTATTTGATTTGCAGCATTTGCAGGTTATACACTTTGCTTTTTGGCATACGCGGGGCAATAACATTTTATGCTTAAACAAAACTGGTAGCAAAGGAGAGAAGGAACCATGCTTGAGCAACAGTCTAGTCCATGCATTTTCACATTTCCCTTAAAGGGATAGTAAGATCAGAATTGAAATGTACATGAATGGATTTCAGTTTTAAATAGCACAACTGATGGTAGGGTGCATTGAGTCCGTGAAGACCTCATTTGTGTCAAACAATCCGCTGTTGACTCTCAGAAAGAGGGTGGAGCTTGAATACTGCCACACTGGGTACCTTGGCCATGTTAAACTGGACAGTTTATGAGTTATACATGCTGCAGGGAGAAAATGCATTGTGACTCTGGACTGCACACCCTGCACCTTGTGTAACTCAACATATGCCGCTAAAAAGAGTCATCATTTTTACTAGCGGAAGTATTTTCCAATAATGCTTCTATTTAAAATGTAAATGAACCCATGCACTTTTTTTTTCTATCCCTTATAAGGAAAGCCAGTGGGCTAAGCACATAGGTAAAATCCAGTCATAATCATTACTGCTTGGATCTTTAATTAGATCACACAATGTTAGAATGCCCTTTTAAAGCAATTCAAAACATGTAAAGCTTTATGAACCTTATTATTGAATTAAATAAAAACAACAAAAGAGATTATTATTTTAGTATTACCTTGTAATTGACTTTTTTTTTATACTTCATGACTGAAAGTTCCCTTTATTTGTTCCTATGGTAAATCCTAGCATTTCACAAACACTAGGATTTACCATCGCTTTAATAGCCTATCATATGTGATGGTACCCACCCAGGGGGCAGCCTCTTTTTTTGACCAATCTGTGCTTTTCACAGAAGAGAACTTTCCTGCAACATATCAGTCTGACCCCATCTAAAATGACAGTCCAGCCCTGAAATACTAGGCAATTCTCCTCTGAACAAATGAGTTGTACAGCTATCCCCAGACATATGTTTCGGCCTATAAAGGCTTAATCAGAGGTAGGGATGGGCGAATGTTTCGCAACTTTCGAAAAACGAAACGAATTTTAGCACATTCGTTCGTTCGAATTGAATTTCGAATGTATACATAACATTCTAACATTCGATTTTCGAATGTTCGGTTTAGAATTTTATGATTATATTCGAAAATATTATTTTCGAAAAATTCAAATTTATATTTGTAATAGTATTTCCAATGCTTTCTTTAAATGTAATATTCGATTTATGCAATATTCGAATTCGAAAAATTCGAATTTATATGTTTGTAATAGTATTTCTAATGCTTTCTTTAAATGTAATATTCGAATTATGCAATATTCTATATAGAAACATTCTAAATGATATCTTTGTATCTATTATGTATCAATTTACTAGATTCCCTCCATACCACATGAACTATTGAACTTCTGAATAGTATTTGTTAAATAGACGGTAAATTCGAAATTTCGATGTGGACATTCAATATAATTATAAACATTCAAATTCGAAAGTGACATTCGAAAACTGTAAATAGCATTCGATTATAGAATTTTTAAGAATATTCGTTCTTATCAACATTCGGATTTATAATTCGAATTTCGGTAATAACATTCGTTCTAACATTCGAAATTCGAAAATTTACACATTCGCCCATCCCTAATCAGAGGAGGTGCAGCTATATCCTTCTAGGCACAGTGAGCAAAGGGTCCATCTCTGGTTGCCCCCTTTACCCTTAAGGAGAATAAAATTTGAAGGTAACACCATTTCTTTACTCAGATATTACTATATGGTTTATATTAATTACAAAAAAAATATGTAAAAACATAACATTAAAGGGACACAAGAATAAAAATGAACTTTCATGATTGAGTGTGTACAGTTAAAAAAATATATTAAATTTACTTCTATCGTCTTTACCTCCTTTTTATGTGACCATACTGAGGTAGGCTCAGGAGCGCGCGTGTGTGTTGAGCACTATATTCATATAAAACATTGTTACAAACTGTGTGGCATATACTGCTTCCATTTAGTACTCAAGACATGTGCATATGCCTAAGCCTACCTCAGTATGCTGTTATGGAAAGGATCTATGTTTCAACCAAGAAGACAAAGAGAATAAGGTAAATGTACTAGCAAATTAAACCTGGGTTTCTTTTTTAATTGTATCATGGAATTTAAAAGGACAGTAACGTCAAAATCAAGCTTTCATGATACAGATAGAACATGTCATTTTAAACAACTTTCCAATTTACTTCTATTATCAAGTTTGCTTTGTTCTTTTGGTATTCTTTGTTGTAGTCTGATAGGAGCTTAGGAGCGCACACGTGTCTATAGCAGTGTAGGAAGCAGTATTTGTCATTGTCAACAATGTTGATATAAACAATGTTACAAACACTGCTGCCAGATGGCTGAAGACTTGTGCATGCTCCTGAGCTAACCTTGTATTACTCTTTAATAAAGGATACCAAGAGAACTAAGGAAAATTGATAAGTAAATTGGAAGGATTTTTAAAATGTCATTCTCTATCCAAACAAATTAAGTTTAATTTTGACTTTATTGCCCCTTTAAAGTTGACTTCCGTGTCCCTTTAAGTTGTTGACTCCCTTTAGGAAGAACTAACATACAATTTGCATAAAGCCAAGTAAGTTTGGATAAGTTTCATTATTTTTCTTCACAAGGTATTTATCTGGGTTAAACATCACCTGTGGGACTGTAGTTTTCTATTTTAGTGTCAGTAAATCTCTGATCCCCCCATAGTAATTTTCTTTAGATTTTTTTATTAGCCAACCTGCTGAACATTACCTTTTTTCTCTGCACATTTTTTTCCACGGAATCCTCCTCTTTTTGGACTAAGATAACTGTGACAGTGAGTTTGGAGAAATCTGAGACCTAGTTAGAAATTTATGAAGTGCTAAAATGTTCTCTTCACAGAGGCTGGTTTACCAGCTGTTGATTGTCGCTATCCATTTGGTGCGTCTGTTTAAATGACTGGCTTTGTAACGGGCGATGTAATATAGGTAGTTAGGATACAGGCAAAACATATGTCTTTTGGCAAGCAGTGTGTTCAGTTCATTTGGATTACAAAACAGGGCCTCATTTTTCTGGTAGATTTTCAAAAACACTAAAAAGGACATTAAATACCTCTTGTTTTTGTTCCATGATCCCTAGGAGGCCAAAAAGCAAACTCTGTAACCAGCTGCATTTTAGGCAGTTTGCAGCATTTTTAAAAAACTAATTACATATTTTGCTTTTTGGCAAGAGATGCTTAATGACTATATAAGCTGCATGCAGGTCTCATAGTTTAAAATTGTGATTTGATGGATCTTTTTAAACCAGAAAATGATCATATGTATGCCAACAGTGTGTGTGTGTGTGTGTGTGTGTGTGTGAAATATAAGATAAAAGTAATTCAGAAAGCTAACAAAGGATATTAAAAACAATAGTTAACTTTTTTACAGACTTTGGGTTTCTCACTGAAATTATTTTCATACCGCTTTGTGCAGTCACAACACAAATGGTTCCCTGAGATCACCTTTGTTCACAAATATTAGACATGCATGGCTTTGCCATTGCTTTATGGTAATTAGAGGGCTAATTGCAGCTGCGCACCACACTATTATTCCCGGCAGTGAAGGGGTTAAATAGGTATCTTGTAAGGTTAATTTTAGTGTAGAGATTACCGTCCGACCTGACACTTCCCACTCCCTGATCTCTACCTGATCCCTCCCAAACAGCTCTCTTCCCTCCTTCACCCCTCATTGGTCACCACCATCTTAGGTACTGGCAGACAGTCTGCCAATATGCAGTTTAGGGATAGTTGTTTTTTTTTAACATATGTATATATATATGTAGTGCAGGGAACCCTCCTCACCCACCTACCACCCTGATCCCCTGGCTTTCTGTCAGTACCCATTTTTTTATTTTTTTATTATTTTTTTTAAATTATATATATTTTGTGAAGTGTAGCGATTCCCCCTCCCCCCAACTGATTCTCAGTCGGGACCCTCTCCCTCACCCACCTATTTTTGTAGTGTAGCAGCCCATCCCCCCCTCCCTCACCACCCATGGCAGCACCTCAAGCCAATGCAAATAGTGACAAAGAGTGTCACTGTTTGCATTGGCAATCTACTCTATGACAATTGGGTCACCTGATGGATTGCAATAACGTTTAATATGTAAACCCCTTAAAAAAAGCATTGAATCAATCCATGCATCTCTTCTGATATACTGGAAAAGATCCCATGTACAGGCAAGGACTGGCTTGTTTTAAATCAGGGATGGCCACTTGTGTCCCTCTGCACTCGTTTTTGCGACTCCTGGGAAAAACTATTTGTGCTTTGGAGACTTTTGCTGGGTGGGAAAAAACGATGGCAACAACTCGAGAGCCCTCTGGAATAGAGAACAACAAAGGGTACCCTTAAAGGGACACTGAAACCAATTTTTTTCTTTCATGATTCAGATAGAGCATGTAATTTTAAGCAACTTTCTAATTTACTTCTATTATCATTTTTTCTTCATTCTCTTGCGATCTCTATTTGAAAAAGAAGGCATCTCAGCTAAGGAGCCAGCAATTTTTTGGTTCAGTACCATAGACAGCACTTATTTATTGGTGCTGTCCAATCAGCAAGGACAACCCAGGTTCACCAAAAATAGGCCGGCATCTAAACTTACATTCTTGCTTTTCAAATAAACATATCAAGAGAATGAAGAAAATTTGATAATAGGAGTAAATTAGAAAGTTGCTTAAAATGGCATGCTCTATTTGAATCACAAAAGAAAATTTTTGGGTTCAGTGTCCCTTTAAGTCTTGAGTAAAACAACATTACAATTTACTTCCATTATTTATTTTGCTTCATTTTTTAAATATCCTTAGTTGAAGAAAAAGCAATGCACATGGTGAGCCAATCACACAATGCTTCTATGTGCAGCAACCAATCAGCAGCTAGTGAGCATATCTAGATATGCTTTTCATTAAAGAATATCAAGAAAATAAAACAAATTAGATAATATAAGTAAATTAGAAAGATGTTTAAAATTGCATTCTCTTTCTAAATCATAAAAGAAAAAATGTGGGTGGCATGTCCCTTTAAGGCTTCTAAAATATTGACTGGCCTCTCCCTTATGGGCTAGATTGCAAGTGGAATGATAACGTTTGAACACAATTTATATTGGAATATTATGCCCATGCTAACGTGTCATATTACTAGTTGAAAGTAAACAAGATCACAAGAGTGCAATCCCATTTTACACTCGTCGGGTTATTGCGACTGAAAACCTAGCGTAGAGGATAGTGAGTTAAAAAAATTGTTGCACCAAACACAACATAAATACAGTACATTTAAAATTACAGTTACTCTCATATATTCATTGTGGACAAAGTTCAAGCGTACTGACTCTATGAATGATCACTGTGTATATAGACAATGGCGAAATATATCCACTAAACAAACAAAATTGGCCAAGGCCCAATATTTCTGTGAAAATCTGAACTATAACATATCTAACCCTAGAACGTTTTGGAAAATCATAAATAACTTACAAACTCCCCCAATCTACTCCCAACCCTCCACTGTCAAAGTGAACAACCAAACCCTGCAACTTCCCTTAGAAGTAGCAAATGCCTTTAACAATTATTTTGTCTGTTGTTTCACCACCCTGATTGCCAATCTAATAAAAGACACACATCCTGAAACTACAAATGTGGATCAGGTCCCACTAAAAGTCCCAATATAGAGAAGTTCAATTTTAGACCTGTACCTATCAATGTCATTAAGAAACACCTTAATAATCTAAAATTGAAAAATGAGCCTGGACCTGATCAAATCCCAACAATGCTGTTGAAGCTTAGTGCGTCCGCAATTGCTAAACCTGTCACAACCCTACTTAATGAATCCTTGGTGTCTGGATACATACCCAAACTTTGGAAGACTGCAAGAGTAGTGGCTATCCATAAAAGTGGTGACATTACTTTGGTTTCTAACTATCGCCCAATATCATTGCTCCCAGTATTGTCAAAAATCTTAGAAAAATGCGTCCATACGCAACTATGTGAGTATTACCAACAATCTAACTAGCTGACCCCTGATCAATCAGGTTTTCGCCCAAATCACTCCACTACAACTGCCCTTCTAAAAGTTTGTAATGACATTCAAACTGGCATGGAACAAGGAGACCTAACTGGAGCTATTTTCCTTGATTTTGCAAAAGCCTTTGACACAGTAAACCACGACATACTACTGCACAAACTAAAAATCTCAGGTATTGGTGATCGATCACAATATCTCTCCATTTCTGACAGCGACTCCCTCCCTCTCCCAGTCACGTGTGGTGTTCCCCAAGGTTCTATTCTCGGCCCCCTACTTTTCACATTATTTATAAATGATCTGCCTAATGTCTGCAAATCCTCAACTGTACACATGTATGCAGATGACACTAATCTGTGCAAGCAAATTTGATCTACCGCAACTTGAGGCTGTGCTCCAAGACCAGTTCACAGAGGTAGAAAAGTGGATCACAAAAAACAAACTCTTCCTAAATACTGACAAAACTGTCACAATGATCTTTGGAACGGTTCCTAAATTACACAAATTACAAAATTCCCACTTACGGTAGCGGTAGACTGGCAAAACGTGCTCATGCATGATTTCTCCATAGGAATGAAGGGGGCAGAGCCGGCTGAAAAAAAACCTAACACCTACAAAAAAGCAGCGTTCAGCTTCTAACGCAGCCCCATTGATTCCTATGGGGAAACACATTTATGTCAACACCTAACACCCAAACATGAACCCCGAGTCTTAACACCCCTAATCTTACACTTATTAACCCCTAATCCGCCGCCCCTGACATCGCCGACACCTGCTTTATATTATTAACCCCTAATCTGCTGCTCCAGACACCGCCGCCACCTTCATTATACTTATGAACCCCTAATCTGCTGCCCCCAACATCGCCGAACCCTACATTATATTTATTAACCCCTAATCTGCCGCCCCCAATGTCGCCGACACCTACCTACAATTATTAACCCCTAATCTGCCGCCCCCAATGTCGCCGTCACTATAATAAAGTTATTAACCCCTAAATCTAAGTCTAACCCTAACACCCCCCTAACTTAAATATAATTTAAATACATCTAAATAAATATTCCTATCATTAAATAAATTATTCCTTTTTTAAACTAAATACTTACCTATAAAATAAACCCTAAAATAGCTACAATATAACTAATAGTTACATTGCAGCTAGTTTAGGATTTATATTTATTTTACAGGCAACTTTGTATTTATTTTAACTAGGTACAATAGTTATTAAATATTTATTAACTATTTAATAACTTCCTAGTTAAAATAAATACAAATATACCTGTAAAATAAAACCTAACCTAAGCTACAATTACGCCTAACACTACACTATAATTAAATAAATTACCTAAATTAACTACAATTAATTACAATTAAATAAAATAAAATAAAGTACGGAAAAAAAACACTACATTACAGAAAATAATAAAATAATTACAATTTTTTAAAACTGATTACACCTAATCTAATCCCCCTAATAAAATAAAAAAGCCCCCCAAAATAAAAAAAATCCCTACCCTATACTAAATTACAAATAGCCCTTAAAAGGGCTTTTTGCGGGGCATTGCCCCAAAGTAATCAGCTCTTTTACCTGTAAAAAAAAAGTACAATACCCCCCAACATTAAAACCCACCACCCACACACCCAACCCTACTCTTAAACCCACCCAATCCCCCTTAATAAAACCTAACGCTACCCCTTTGAAGATCACCCTACTTTGAGACGTCTTCACCCAACCGGGCAAAAGTGGTCCTCCAGACGGTCTGAAGTCTTCATCCTATCCGGGCAGAAGAGGTCCTCCAGACGGCCAGAAGTCTTCATCCAGGCGGCATCTTCTATCTTCATCCATCCGGCGCGGAGTGGGTCCATCTTCAAGACATCTGACGCGGAGCATCCTCTTCGTTCGACGGCGACTGGAACAATGACGGGTCCTTTAAATGACGTCATCCAAGATGGCGTCCCTTCAATTCCGATTGGCTGATAGAATTCTATCAGCCAATCGGAATTAAGGTAGAAAAAATGTAAATCTGTGTATATCTATGTATATCTATAGCTGTAAATATTCATATATAGAAATATATATTTAGAAATGAAAACAACATTTTGTTATATGTGAAGATAATTGGAATGTAAAGTACTCATAACTATCTGGGTTTAGTGCACTTGGTTAAACGTGGTCGGTTAGGGCACGAGTGGTGTTTTTCTTAAATGTGATCCATTGATGTCTATGGGGAGAAAAGTTAACGCAATTGCGCTATTCGAAGTCCTGAAGTTAGAGTGCATCAGGTTTCACTTGCGTGCTAACTTTTTACTTTGGACTTGTAATACGGGCGATAACCACACTGTATTAAAGTGTTAACTTTCAGGAAAAAAATCAGTTAAGCAAAAAAAAAAAAAAAAAAAAAAAGAAATATAACTGATTATTTACATATCAAGCCTAAAGCTGCTAACAGTACCCAACACATTTCTATGTTTCTGCTATTGGCAAAACTTTTAACAAACTATTCCAGTATGTGAGTAGGAGGACCCTGCACAGAAAGTGTTAACTCAGACCACATTGCCATTAATGAGATACCTTATTCTTTGCTCCTGTTAAAAGGTGCTGGTGTGGAAATGTATATATCATATGGAAGTCATGGTGGAGAATTTAAAGTTATGGTAAATTATAGCATTTTGGAAATGTTGGAACTTGCCAGTGCTATAAATAAAGGGGACTTTCAGTCATGAGGTATAAAACATGTCATGTTCAAACTACCAACTTACAAGTTTATGCTGAGCTGATAGCCTCCGGCCACCATGACAAAATATTATTTTCCACCTCTAAGCCAATAGCATGCGAGGCATCTGGCATAATGCTGAAAGGCAAAAACGCTAGGATTTACAATCACTTTAAAGGGACAGTTTACCCAAAATTGTTCTCGCCTTTAATTTGTTCCCAATGATACATTTTACCTGCTGGAGTTTATGTAATTGTTTACAAGAAGCTTCTTTACCCTTATTTTGGCATTTGAATTTGCTAATTCTAATTAATGGCGTGCCCGTAAATACCCAAATTTGCCTGTTTACGGGCATGTGATAAATAACCAGCCATTACAAGTGAGCTCGCAGTAGTAATTAGCACAGATCAGAGGTAAGACCTCTGGTTAATTTTCTAAATGTCCCCCAATTGCCCTACAAATACAGTGTAGTGTTCTTTATTAAAAAATAAATAAAGTAACTGCACAAAGCAGTTATTAGGGGCAAAGTTGTCGGGTGGAGGGTGTTTGAAAAAAAAAAACAAGTGCCTTTACATTGTGGTTAATGGGGACTGTGTTTAAACTGAAAATATATATGTATATGTTTATATACATACATATTTATGTGTTAATATGTGTATATACATATATATTTATGTGTTACTATGTGTATATACATGTATATTTATGTGTTAATATGTTTATATACATATATATTTATGTGTTACTATGTGTATATACATGTATATTTATGTGTTATTATGTGTATATACATATATATTTATGTGTTAATATGTGTATATACATATATATTTATGTGTTAATATGTGTATATACATATATATTTATGTGTTAATATGTGTATATACATATATATTTATGTGTTAATATGTGTATATACATATATATTTATGTGTTATTATGTGTATATACATATATATTTACGTGTTAATATGTGTATATACATATATATTTATGTGTTAATATGTGTATATACATATATATTTATGTGTTAATATGTGTATATACATATATATTTATGTGTTACTATGTTTATATACATATATATTTATGTGTTACTATGTTTATATACATATATATTTATGTGTTACTATGTGCATATACATATATATTTATGTGTTACTATGTGTATATACATATATATCTATGTGTTAATATGTGTATATACATATATATGTATGTGTTAATATGTGTATATACATATATATTTATGTGCTACTATGTGTATATACATATATATTTATGTGTTACTATGTGTATATACATATTTATTTATGTGTTACTATGCTTATATACATATATATTTATGTGCTACTATGTGTATATACATATATATTTATGTGTTACTATGTGTATATACATATATATTTATGTGTTAATATGTTTATAATAAATATATATTTATGTGTTAATATGTTTATAATAAATATTTATGTTTAAATTCACATTTGTTTTGTTCTCTTGGTATACTTTGCTTAAAAGGATACCTAAGGTAGGCTCAGGAGCTGTTGATTGGTGGTGCACCTATTATATGCCTCGTGTTATTGACTCATCCATTGCTTTCAGCTAGACATGTGCGATTCGGTTCGGTTCGATTCGGAAATTCGGAAAATTCGGCGATTCGGATCTAACCGAATTTCCGAATTCAAATTCTGCTGAATTTTCCGAATCGAACCGAATCGATTCGTAAATTCGGATGGCCATTGGGATTACACTAGTATTGTACAGTATGTTAGGTTAACACCTAATATACAGTATAATACTAGTCTAATCCCACCTAACACTTACCGAAATGCCGAATTTACGAACCGAATCGAACCGAATCGAATCCAGATGAATTTCTTTGAATCCGAATGAATCCAAAACGAATTGATTCAGAATTATTCGAATCGATCCGAACCGAACTTCAAAAAATTCAGAATCGATCCGAACCGAACCGAATTTTTTCGCCATGCACATGTCTACTTTCAGCTAGCTCCCAGTAGTGCTTCTTCAACAAAGGATAACAAGAGAATGAAGCAAATTAGTTAATAGAAGTAAATTGGATTCTTTTTTTTATATTGTATATTCTATCTGAATTATAAAAGAAAAAACATTGGGTTTCATGTCCCTTAAACATTAATGGTTAAGATAAAGTACAGGATTTTAAACAACTTTCCATTTTAATTCCATTATCAAACTTGTACCTTTGTTGAAAAGTAAGTCTAGGTAGAGTCAAAGGATCTCAGAAGCGTGCACGTTTCTTTAGTGCTCTACTCTATAGCAACAGTGAGTGCAACAATTTTTAACAGTAACATACAATGTTGCAAAACACTGCTGTTATAGAATACTAAAAACATGTGCACGCTCCTGAGCCCATATGAGGCTACCTAAAATTATTCTTTAACAAAGGATATCAAAAGGAAAAAAATAATAATTTGACATTAGAAGTAAATTTAAATGTTGTTTAATATTACATGCTCTATCTGAATATTGAAAGTTTAAAGGGGCAGTCTAGTCCAAAATAAAATTTCATGATTCGGATAGGGCGTGTTATTTTAAACAATTTTCCAATTTACTTTTATCACCAATTTTGCTTTGCTCTCTTGGAATTCTTAGTTGAAAGCTAAACCTAGGAGGTTCATATGCTAATTTCTTAGACCTTGAAGGCCGCCTCTTCTTTTAGGGCATTTTGACAGTTTTTCACCACTACTGGGTGTTAGTTCATGTGTGTCATATAGATAACACTGTGCTCACGCACGTGGAGTTCCTAGGAGCCAGCACTGATTGGCAAAAATGTAAGTCTGTCAAAAGAACTGAAATAAGGAGGCAGGTAATCACAGAGGTAAAAAGTGTATTATTATAACTGCATTGGTTATGCAAAACTAGGGAATGGGTAATAAAGGGATTATCTATCTTTTAAAACAGTACAAATTCTGGTGTAGACTGTCCCTTTAATTCGACTTCCATTGGTAATCTGTTAAATTCTGAGGTAAGAAGCATATTCTTTTTTGGCACACACTAATCTACAAACTTTTCTACCTGACAGTATTCTGGCACAAGTACAAAACAAAAACCTAAAAATAGAAATATTCATACTGTAGTTGCCACCTAATTTCAAGTGTAACTTGTAATTTGCTAGACATTTAAACTTGAGACACTAATAGCTTCTTCTGAACAGTTTGCATCTGTCAGCTAATGCTTTTACTGCACAATGTTTTCTGTTGTTTATCTCACCAAACTCACAAAAGCTGCTCTGAAATTCTAATATATACTTGTCTTGATTTAAATGTAATGACTATGGAAGGTGTGGAACCAAGAACTGATACCGATGTTTAACTATTTTCAGTGCATTTTTTAAATTAGGTCTTCCTTGTATGCTCAAGTAATGTGCTATGGGTGCAGTTAAAGACACATTTAAAGGGACATAATAATTCAAATTAAACTTAAATGGATTGGATAGAGCATTTAAAGTTTACTTCTGTTATTAATTTTGCTTAGTTCTCTTAAAATCCTTACAGAATAAACCTAGGGGTGAGCTCAGGAGCGTGTATGTCTTTAGCCATCTGGTATCAGTGTTTGCAACAATGTTTATATCAATGTTATACATACTTGCAAACACTGCTGTCATAGGCTGATAAAGACACATACACACTCTTAAGCTCAGATCTGCCTACTTAGCTTTAGTCTTCAACAAAGGATACACCTAAGTTTTACTTTACCATACACTAGGATATTTTTGTTCTTATAAATATTTTGTACAAACGTACAGTTATTAAAGGGAAACAAAACCAATGATTTTTGTGTATTGTTTAAAAAGATAGATAATTATTTTATTACCCATTCCCCAGTTTATTAATATACATTTTTAACCTCTGTGATTACCTTGAATCTAAGCCTCTGCAGACTGCCCCTTCTCTTAGTGCTATTTACAGACTTGCATTTTAGCTAGTTAGTGCTGCCTCACGAATAACTCCACGGGAGGGAGCACAATGTTATCTATATGGCACACATGATCTAGCAGCGTCTTGCTGTTAAAATCTATAAAAATGATCTGGGATAAGAGGTGGTCTGTAGAGGCTTAGATACTGGTAGAAATTTAGAGGTTTAAAGGTTGTAAAGTATATTGATATAACAATGTTGGGGAATGGGTAAAAATAAAAAATTTGAGTAGATTGTCCCTTTAAAGATGACATTAAACACGTCTTGTTTTTTGTGAAAAACGTGCTTGATCCATGCTCCCTAGAGAGGTCAGAAAGCAAAATCTGTTCGCTGCAAATACTGCAAATCAAATAGCTGGTTTAGGCAATTTGCAGAATTTTAGAAACCTAGGATACAGATTTTGCTTTTTTGCCTCTCTTGGGATTGTGGGTTAGAAGGTAAAAAGGGTGTTTAATGCACTCAAGACTAAACATTAGGGGTGAAGTTCTTCTTTTGAGACTATCTAGATATGCTTTTCAACAAAGAATACCAAAGGAATGAAGCAAATGAGATCATATAAGTAAATTGGAAATTTGTTTAAAAATACGTTAAATTGACACTGAAGTCAAAATTAAACGTTTATGATTCAGATAGAGTATGCAATTATAAACAGCTTTCCAATATGTGCACAGTTTTTTATATGCCCAGTTCTGAAGCAACAGCTCCAACCGAACATGTACAAGAGTTCACAGCATATAGTAATATGTGTTTTGTAATTGGCCGATAGCTCTCACATGATACAGGGGTCAGGGAAATTAAAAGTAACTTTAAAAATTGTCAGAAAAACCTCTACTTCTCATTTGAAAAAAAAATCATGCAAAATCTTTGTAGGCTTTTCAGCACTATATACACTATATACCAATCTATTTGTCTCTCCTTCACAACCAGAACAATACATAGATAAATAAACAGCTCTTAAGCTAAAGTTTGCCTTTCTATAACATTGTGAGGGAAGACGTAGTAGTGACGAGGCTTCTTAGATAATCTCGCCAGAGTGAAGAGCTTTAGATCATTGCGTCCCAAATGTAATTAGATTGTCTTTATAATATGTATTTGTTGATTATGCAGTTATACTGTATTTAATGTTCCTTTGAATATGCCCAGATTGTACTATTTATTTTCCCTGTGGGTGGGGCAAGCGGTCCACATGCAAAGTCAAGGGGTCTGTGACAGGTGTGCTGTGGGTGGAGCCAACATGGAGCTGGGGGAAACTAAGGTCCAATCACAGTTGGGAGAGGCACATGGGGGGCGGTCATTATACAGGTGGGCTAGTGCCTCCCTTGCGATGCCACTGTTAGTAACCCTTGTATTAACCAATGACTTTATCTTGTCAATTAATTCTGCACAAAGGCAGCTGTGACAAATATGTGCATTACATCTAATAGGTCACTGGCATTTGCTACGTATATATTTTACTTCAGCTATTTTCAATGACGGATTTATGCTTGTGAAAGATCAAAACAAAGATAAAGTGTTGCGCAGATATGTATCCTTGCTCTTATACTACCCCGCTCCCACAAGCAGGAAAGAAAACAAAGAATCGTAGAAGAAATAATTTAGTGTATGAGCGCTAACAGCTAAAGGGTTTAGTGTATATATGCAAAATAAGCAGAGATTATCTCTATATATAACAAAAAATAACATTTATTATAACATATGTTAAAAATACTAATATGTGTATTATGTTAAACTAAAATACGGCTACTGTGACCAGTCACAATCAATAACAAAATCGTATAATATAAATTGTACCAATCAACCACAAAAAAGCGATAAGTATCACTTGTAGGTATAAAAAGTCACAGTTTATGTGGATAATGTAGCCTTTAAAAACAAATGGAAACCTCCTTCACTGTGGGAATTAGTATTGATATGTGTAGCTCAAAGCTCACAAGCTGTCCACTATTAATTAGCAATATTCCTTCTCCAAAATAGCTTGTAACGGTGTGTTCAGCGAAACATCCAGACTTTTACACCTCTATTATGCATAACTTGTATTCTCGGCTTGGCCTTATGCGGGCGACTTATTGTTTGGACTGCCGCTTGCAAGTCAAGGCACAGGTGTCTACTGAATTCTTTTTTCTGGTCCGTCACCATTACGGTGTCATACCATGTGACTGCCGATACCTAATCAGGAGTTCCGTTTCCCAGATGTATTTTCTCTTCGCAGAGAATTAAAGGAAATTCAAAGCAATGTCATTCTTAGTAATCCTTCACTGTAAACTGTAGGGAGGTCTTTCACCATCAACGCGTTTCACCATCTACACGGCTTTAGGAAAATGGTTAATTTGTGTCTCTTTTGACTTTATATACATCCCCACCTTTTAGTGAATTGTTGTATTATTTACCCTGTCAATGACGTCACATACTCAGTTTGTTTGCCCTTGTTAGACTCCATCCACTCACCGGCTGCAGTCGGAGATACAGTATGTGTGTATGTCTCTTTAAGAAATTGAGCAGGGAGCATTTGTATCTGTTCCATGATGTTGTTAAAGGGACAGTAAACACCTTGTAGTTACAAGACATTTCTATTGTGTTGCTATAGAATAACATATCAGCCAAGTCTTTACCACTTGCCTTATTTGTATTAGTGAATCTGGGCTTTATTTCTCATACAACAAGGCTATCCCGGGTGTTAAGAGCGAGTATGGAGTGTATTGTTTTGCAGTTGTTTTCAGTTAAAGCCAATTAGATATAGATATATAACAGAGTAAGCATTCAGAAGTGAGGAGGGTGCATGTCATGTTCTGGGAATTAGAAATTGCTAAATTTTCAGAGCTAAATTACATGAAAAAGGGGCAAAACAAATATTCAAAACATGCTACAAAGTTGATTCAACACAATTAATATTTTTTTTTATTTAACAATCTCAAGGGGTTTACTGTTCCTTTAATATGTAGGAATTATGATTGTGATCAGAATACCTGGCCTGGCACATGTTAACCATAGAGCCAATTTTTCACCAAAATAATAATAAAAAAGCTTTGTTGACAAAAAAGAACAAGACTGATTGTGATCACATGATCATCGGCTCATCAACGGTCATTAACATGGAGATGGTTATAAAACCGTAGATTGCTATATGCAAGCTGCAGTGTGATTTTAAAATCTCTAACATTAGATAATTTTCTATTTGCACTTTGATATCCCTTTAAAATGCTTTAAAAAAACTTTATTTTGTATGAGGAATATTTGAAAGAATTACTTTAAAAGGACAATCTACACCAGAAATATATTGTTTAAAAAGATAGATAATCCCTTTATTACCCATTCTCCTGTTTTACATAACCAGCAGAGTTATATTTATATACTTTTTACTTCTGTGATTACCTTGTATCTAAGCCTCTGCAGACTGCCCCATTATCTCAGTGCTTTTGACAGACATGCAGTTTAGCCAATTAGTGCAAACTCCTAAATAACTCTGTGTGTAGGTGTGTTAAAGTGTGCGCAAGAGGCACCAAGCTGCTCCAACCCTAAAGTCCCTCAAGTTAGGGAAAAAAGATATGCAAAAGAATGAAAAAACAGGAGAAGCGCTAATCAAAGCTAAAGGTGCTACAATGAAAACAAAGTGAGATGAATGACTTGCTATGCAAACAAAATGAGATAAAATCACTTGCTTTGCAAATAAAATTTAATCAAACAGTTATAGAGGTATATATCCTACAAAAATAAAGTACATAAATGTAGAGATATTAAAAATCGGACGTCTCCGATATATAAAAACACAAAATAAAAACAGATGACTACTGTTGCCAATATAGAGCTTGTCTCTGTATTATGTGGATGAAGTCGACATAATGACTAAAGTCCTCAGAAGAGATAAAAAAGAGATCAAAGCCGGGTAAAAGTAAACCCGTTTTACCTTCAGGCCTACCGTCTGTGTATTTAGAATCACCTCCGTGAGGCGTATGTATATCCCGTGACGTCACTGATCGGGAGGCGTCGTCTCTATAGGGAAATCCTATTGGTCAGGATAACTTGACAGATGAACTATAGCGGCCGCTATATTGTAGATGTTGAACCCCGCTCTTAGTGCAGAATCGCATGCAGGGTTGTAGTATATCCAGATCTCTCTTATAGACCTTGTAGTATACGGACTTTTAATGTGCAACTTGAAATCGACTTGACTTAGGCGCGTGGCCCTTCACAATGCGGTCCTCGTACTCTCCGTGGATAGCTGAAAAACTTGTCACTTCAACAGAGTATTCAAGTCCTTATAGACAATATATGAAGTGTAAGGTAGCTGTAACTTTCATCAACGCGTTTCTCCCTCTTACAGGGCTTTTTTAAGATGAATTAGCTCCAGTTACAGCCTCCTCTTAAAACAGTCCAGACTCGTACCTATTGGTCAGGTTAGATTAATTTATCTGAGACAGGTGTGCTCATTACAATTGATCTATCGGCAACAGTACTGGCAACTTAGAAAAAAAGAGACAAAAGACTTTTCTAAAAAATAAACATTCTCACTAATGCAAGTTAAAAGTATATCTACATATGCCTAAATACTCATACATTTGCATATTTGCAACAATTGCAATCGGTAAAATAAAAATATATATAACTCCATTTAAATAAAAACATGTTTTCCAAGAACAATATTAATGTTACTGAAAAGGGGGTATTTAAGAGAACGACAATACATCCTCACTAAAGTGTTGTCAATATTATGACCTGGTGCTAGAAAATAAACATTTACTAATGTGCATAAAGAATTGAGTGAAAAAAATGCTTATATATGCTGCAGAACAATATATTTAAAGAGAATATATAACTGCAGTTATCTGCCGATATGTAAAATTATATACATGTGCTTACAATGGAACAAGTGATCACTTGTTCCATTGTAAGCACATGTATATAATTTTACATATCGGCAGATAACTGCAGTTATATATTCTCTTTAAATATATTGTTCTGCAGCATATATAAGCATTTTTTTCACTCAATTCTTTATGCACATTAGTAAATGTTTATTTTCTAGCACCAGGTCATAATATTGACAACACTTTAGTGAGGATGTATTGTCGTTCTCTTAAATACCCCCTTTTCAGTAACATTAATATTGTTCTTGGAAAACATGTTTTTATTTAAATGGAGTTATATATATTTTTATTTTACCGATTGCAATTGTTGCAAATATGCAAATGTATGAGTATTTAGGCATATGTAGATATACTTTTAACTTGCATTAGTGAGAATGTTTATTTTTTAGAAAAGTCTGTCACGCTCAGCTGCTGGGAAGCTCTGCAGTCCTCTCTGTGTGCTTGATTGACAGGTGTCTGAGCCACCCCTTCCTGATGATGTCACAACCAGGCTTTTTATTCTGGGCTTCCTGTTTCTCCAGTGCCCGTTTGTTTGTTAACTTTGTGGCTTCTGATAGGATTTCGCTGAGGAATCTCTCTAACTGCTGCTTTTCTGTTGCCAATCTCTTCAAGGACTTACTATGTTGGATTAACCTTCAACCTCCTGATTACCTGTCTCCAAACAATGCAAGTACTGTTTGTTTTGTGAAACTTTCAAACTTCCTGTTTTCCTGCTGCAAAACCTGCATATTCAGACTACTCTGTGTATGGCCAAACTATTCAAATACTGTTATTTCTGTGAAACCTTCAATCTGCATGTTTACCTGTTTCCAAACTCTGCAAATACAATTATTCAGTGTAAACCTTCAAACTGCTTGATATCCTGTTGCCAATCTCAACAAGTACTGATTAATCAGTGTTAACCTTCAAACTACCAGCTTACCTGTTGCTATCTCTGCAAGTTCTGACAACACAGTGTTAACCTTCAAACTACCTGATTACATGTTGTTAATTCTGCAAGTTCTGACTACACAGTGTTTACTCTCAAACTGCCTGATTACCTGTTGCATACTCTGCAAAGACTGTCTACACAGTGTTAACTCTCAAACTGCCTGATTACCTGTTGCATACTCTGCAAAGACTGTCTACACAGTGTTAACCCTCAAACTGCCTGATTACCTGTTGCATACTCTGCAAAGACTGTCTACACAGTGTTAACCTTCAGACTGCCTGATAACAAATGACTTACTCCTGCATTATTAACTGTTTCCTGTTTTACCCTTCTTCTGTCTGAGTATAAGTGGACTATCCCTGCTCTCCTGATTCTGTGGAAGACATTTCCTGAAACCAGTTCCTTATTCAGAAGTCTATCTGGCTGATACCATGAATTATTTTGGCACAGGCTAACCCTGCTCCATATCGTGAGTACTTTGTTTTTTGGAGGTTGTCGTGGGGTCACTTCCTGGATTAAACTCAGAGTGCAAGGGTGTTGTTTAAGTTTGCCCTAGCATTTGGGTCTTCTTCTGGACATTTCCTAACCTGACATAAATTAATCTAACCTGACCAATAGGTACGAGTCTGGACTGTTTTAAGAGGAGGCTGTAACTGGAGCTAATTCATCTTGAGAAAGCCCTGTAAGAGGGAGAAACGCGTTGATGAAAGTTACAGCTATCTTACACTTTATATATTGTCTATAAGGACTTGAATACTCTGTTGAAGTGACAAGTTTTTCAGCTATCCACGGAGAGTACGAGGACCGCATTGTGAAGGGCCACGCGCCTAAGTCAAGTCAATTTCAAGTTGCACATTAAAAGTCAGTATACTACAAGGTCTATAAGAGAGATCTGGATATACTACAACCCTGCGTGCGATTCTGCACTAAGAGCGGGGTTCAACATCTACAATATAGCGGCCGCTATAGTTCATCTATCAAGTTATCCTGACCAATAGGATTTCCCTATAGAGATGACGCCTCCCGATCAGTGACGTCACGGGATATACATACGCCTCACGGAGGTGATTCTAAATACACGGACGGTAGGCCTGAAGGTAAAACGGGTTTACTTTTACCCGGCTTTGATCTCTTTTTTATCTCTTCTGAGGACTTTAGTCATTATGTCGACTTCATCCACATAATACAGAGACAAGCTCTATATTGGCAACAGTAGTCATCTGTTTTTATTTTGTGTTTTTATATATCAGAGACGTCCGATTTTTAATATCTCTACATTTATGTACTTTATTTTTGTAGGATATATACCTCTATAACTGTTTGATTAAATTTTATTTGCAAAGCAAGTGATTTTATCTCATTTTGTTTGCATAGCAAGTCATTCATCTCACTTTGTTTTCATTGTAGCACCTTTAGCTTTGATTAGCGCTTCTCCTGTTTTTTCTTTCTCCTAAATAACTCCACAGGAGTGAGCACGTTATCTATATGACACACATGAACTAGTTCTGTCTAACTGTGAAAAGTTTTCAAAATGCTCTGAGTTAAGAGGCTGTTTTCAACGGTTTAGAAATCAGTTTGAGCCTAATTAGGTTTAGCTTTTCAAAAATACCACCAAGGTAACAAAGCAAATTTGATGATAAAAGTAAATTTGAAAGTTAACAATTGCATGCCCTATCTGAATCATGAAAGTTTAATTTTTACTAGACTGTCCCTTTAATGTACATTTAAAGTCCGCTTTTTATATGGGATATATTAGCAATTCCAAAAATATGTATACAAAGTAAATGCTTTAATATCATTAATTCATTTTGTTACAATAATTGACATGGTTTTGCAAATCAAGAATAGTTCAGGGATACACCTTTGTAACACCTGCTAGAATTCATAAACTGGTCCGCCACATACAAAGATTTAAGCAGTTACTAAATAAAATGTTGCAGGGTCAGTATGTAAGTATGATGGATAAACTCCAGCATTTCTGAGGGAAAGGCTCCACTTATCAAGTTGTGGATACAGATTTGGAACTCTTAAGACCACTGTTCCTTAAAGGGACAGTCAACACCAGAATTTTTGTTGTTTAAAAAGACAGATAATCCCTTTATTACCCATTCCCCAGATTTGCACAACCTACACTGTTATAGAAATACACTTTTTACCTCTGTGATTACCTTGTATCTAAGCCTCTGCAGACTGCCCCCTTATTTCAGTTCTTTTGACAGACTTGCTTTTTAGCCAATCAGTGCTCACTGCAGGGTAACTTCACGTGCATGAGCTCAATGTTATCTATATGAAACACAGATTAGAGGCAGTCTTCAAGGTCTAAGAAATTAGCATATGAACCGTCTAGAATTAGCTTTCAACTAAGCATACCAAGAGAACAAAGCAAAATTGGTGATAAAAGTAAATTGGAAAGGTGTTTAAAATTACATTAACTATTTAAATCCTGAAAGTTTTTTTTGGACTTGACTGTCCCTTTAACCTCTCCACCACCTCTGAACTGGTGGTTTAAAATTACCCCAGACTGATCCGACTGGGGTAATTCACAGCCTCTGGTGGTCCTCAATGCTGCCTGATTGCAAAACGATCAGGGGTGGACATGTTCCCTACTTGGGAACTTTGTCTGCCTGCACTTTTTAAACGGACCCCAATTGAATGTACAATTTTCTGAGGTATTAATACAGCTAAAGGCAGACACAACTAATAATTCATATATACTGAAATGTTGTGTTACTTTATATAAACATCATAATAGTAATTTTACATAGTGTCATTTTGATCAGTGTCTAAAAAATTTATTTGTAATCTACTAATCTCTCTAAATGTTTGTACCTAATATTTATTAGGTTTGTTCACCCTCATAATGGTTTTATTGTGTGTTATAATATGAAGAT